>NC_039280.1:1950210-2245210 GCF_003368295.1 Carassius auratus
ATAAACAAATCTGAATTGTTCTGGCTAGAAGTAGAAAAACTCTGAAAACGCTCTAAAATTGGATAGAATTGACAAATTATGACAACTTGACTAAACTATCAACATGCTACTCTAATAATTATAACAATACACAGCACAAACAAACAGACAGACACACACACAAATACACACACACACACACACAACTACATTTATTGATTTTATTTTTAATTTATTCTAAAATTAAGTTTTAAACTGAACGAAGTATATTTTAATAATAAAATAAAATTATTATAATTAATTATTAATGATTAATTGCATTATAATTACTTTAAATTACATAATATTAAGTAATACAAGTAATTCAATATACATATACAGTATATATAAATTGTATGACTGATTAATGCAAATCCAGTTTATGTTTATTTATTAAATAATATTTAACATTTAAATCTTATTTATAATGGTAATCATTTATAAATTATATATTTATTATTATTAATAATAATACATTACTAAAATTATTAACAAATGGATGGAACCAGAGATTATGCTATGAATATAATGAAAAACATTTTTACAATACAGTTCTTGCAGTGATGTTCAAATCTGGATTCGACCAGGAACCTTTCTAATTATCATTAAACCACACATCATCTTTCTATGGCACACTTTATTTCCAATGCCTATTAACCTGGTACTATTAATGCTAGAAATTCATTCCTGTAGTTCAAATGCATTTCCAAGGTTATGGGTTCGATTCCCAGCGAATGCAAGAACCAACAAAATAAAAACCTTCAATGAAAAGTAAATTGCTTTATATGAATGCATCTGGAAAATGCATGAATGCAAATGAACTATAAAAACACAACCCCTATCTAACCTGTCCCAGGGTGCTGTAGTGGCTTTCCTCGAGCTCCAGCTTCTCCAGGAAGTCCGTGAGCATCCGTGTGTCCTTCAGCTCTGAGCTCTGCTGGGTCAGTGCCATCTGCACACTGCTGAACCTGACAGAAACACCAACACTCATACATCCGAACACCGCAGCATAAACATCTATCTGTATCGAACCCGTGGCACATACTTCATTTCCACCTCCTTCAGGCGTGCAGGAAGCAGCTGAGTGTGAAGATGTCTATGACTGCTCAGATGATCTACTTCCTGTCTGAGGTTCTGCAGCTCCAGACGTCTGGTCTCCAGCTCTTGCTCCAGCTGGCAGCTCTCTTGCTCTGCCACGCTCACGGACTCGGGGTCTCCAGCCAGAGACGCCTGTCTGATGGAGAGCTCCACCGCCTCCAACCACGCCTCAAGACTGGCCAGAGACTGCAGCATCTGCACCACCTGCCAATCACAGCCAAACACCTCACAATGATCACTTAAACCCAGCTGCTGTGGACTGTCTATTCTCTGCAATGCATAAATCACACTGCATTATGAGATATAATATTCCATGCATGTTGATGATTGTATACTGAACAATTTACAAACTGCATGCATTTGGCAAAAACATGGTTATTTTGCATTAGAAATCAAATTTTGTGTAGAATATCTTATCTTTTGGCAGTCCAATGAAATAGTGAGTCAAAAAGATTTAAAAAAATATGCAAATATGTCCTAATATTTAATTGATTTTCTTTTTGCCCTTTTTATGTTACTTTCATTTTGTTTACTTGCCATTTCTATTATATGTATTCAAATTACAAATTTTGCAGAGTGACATTATTTATAAGATAATTAAGCACATTTTCCATTACAAAATTCCTGTAATGCAGCTACATTTCTTTTTTTGTTTTGGATTACCTATTAAATTTTTAAGACCGTAATAATGCAAATATTAAATGCAACTAATTTATATATATATATATATATATATTTATTTATTATTTTTATTTTTTTCATTTATATTTTATAATTTAATAAGCATAAATGTAAAATGTAATTTAGAAACACATCACTTTTTTACATACATTTTTTCATTCAAAATACACTGTGCAGTGCTTACTATTTATTTATTATCAAAATGTCTTATTTCAAACTGTAATCCACTACATTTTTGTTACATAACCTTGTTACGTTACATGTTTAATCCATCTTGCAAAGTAATACTGTTTTTACATTTTTATTCCAGTTTTGTGTATTTTTTCTGTCAGTTTAATAAAAAAAAAAAAAAGAAGTCAAATCATGATAGATAGCATTTCTTGCTCATTACACTGGAAATGTATTCTCAATGATGCACGCTCTGCATTATGGGATACAGTACTCCACAGTGTGCTCAGTACATTTAGGCAAATGTAGCTGTATGCGCATTTCTTGGCATAATAAATGGCATATTTTGCTCAGTATACACAGTGCATGCTATTTTCTTTAAACAGCTGAAGGCATGCCCTTCCAAACATTCAGGAAAGCCCCATATACTGTATATGTACCCTATAATTTAGCTCCTCTGAGACCTTCAGGACCAGACCGTTCCTCTCATGCCTTCTCTTCAGCTCGTCCCACAGAACCTCCAGCTGACTCAGAAACTCCTGGATCTTGATGCTGCCCGGATGCTGAGCCCTCACCAGACTGTAACCCTCCTGGATGGAAACAAGTGGTTTGTATTAGATTTGTTACATTAAAAAAAAAAATGATGCAAATATAATTAACATTTGTTAATTCATTAATATTCATATTATTTTAAAAGTCTGATTTCTAAGTATAATTTTAGTAATTGTCATTATGGTTATTACATATGTTAATGATATTAATTTTTATAATATTTATCAGTATAATATAAATATATATTTTTTATATTATTGCTTTAAATATATATACACAACCCTGATTCCAGAGAAGTTGGGACGTTTGGTTAAATGCAGTAAAATCAAGAATCTGTGATTTGTTAATTTGTTAAAAAGAAAACAGAATAGAATACTAAAAGAATAGAGTTTGCTAGTGTTGTTGTTGTTGTTTTTCTTTAAGAAAACAAGCAGTTAGTAAACAAAGTCTAAATTCTTTTTTTAAAGAATATAATTAAATTAGATAGTGCTAGAGTTGGAAAATATGTGTTTATAGCCCATTCTTGAAGATGGCTAAGGAAAAACCTGAGATATTAGGCCTATCTATTCACTATCATACAGATCTGGCAAACCAATGTATATTTGTGTGCTCTGGAGAAAATCAAAAGGTTTGTTTTTGTCCAGTGCAGTCTCAGGATTCCTCTCATTATAACAAAACTTCATGAGATCGCGTGATGAAGAAAGACAAGGGACAGCTTCACATATTTAAGCGATCGCATGGGGTTTGATGAGGGTTTGAATTTCCTCCATGAAAGTCTCTATAGAGTTAGAGTAAACATCGAATACTTCTGGCATCTGTTGATTTCATTTTATGTCTGGATAATTTGGTTTTTATTTAGTGCATATTTTCAGTTTCATCAGCTCTGAAGTTAAAACCGGCCAATCTTCGTTATTTATTAATCAAAACATAAAACATTATTTACCCTGTTTGTTTAAATGTAAAAACACAACAAAAAACAACTTGGATTTATTCTCTTAATAAAATATGGCACGCAGTAAAAATCAACGCAATACACTTCTGCTTGTTGGAAAAAGTAGCTTTTTTTCCCCTTTCTACACTATAACAACTTAAGTCATTTCCAAACAGTGCATTACCAGAAGACGAATGTTAGTGCACGATGAGGAATCCATGCACACTTGAACATCCCAGAGCTAACACACTCTGACAGCGGTGCTCACCTTCTTGACCAGCTCTATCCTGGCTCTGTTGGACAGGATATCCTGTTCCAGTGAGGCCTGACGCCTCTTGGCTGCTTCAAAACCGTTCGGTCCGGCCAAACTGCAGATCTGAGTGGCCATCGCAACGCTGTCTTTGAGCCAGGAGAGAGTCTGTGGAGAATACAATGAGAACATGAACACAGCGGCTCTGTTCTAAACACCTAGAGACTTCCCTACATAGACAGCAGTCTACTCCACATGAACTGCACAAGAGATGCACCTTTGACTCATTCCTATAGTTAGACATTAGCATGTTGCTCAGCTAACAACACAACACTCTAATGATCATAATACACAGCACACAAATGAAATATAAAAAATAAACTAAATTTTCACTAGAACAATTTTTTATCATATTGAATGAATTCTAAAAATATTAATTATGAACTAAGTTTAAGTTTTAGTATATACTTAATATAACTTCATAAGAATAATTTGATAATGATATTTATTTTTTATCATTTTTGTCGTGATTTCATAATATTGGTAATTCAAATTATAATTAAATAATGTAAAAATACATACGTTTATTTACATATAATTTCTGAAAATAAAATTGATGGAAACATAATTAATGTTTATTAATTACATAATATTCATATTGTTTTAAAAGTCAGATTTTTTTTTAAGTAATACATTTAAAGTATAATTTAAAAAATAGTAATTCTGATTACAGTTAATGTGTTTATTGAATTTGATAAATGGTATTAATTTTTAATGTTTATCAGTATAATACACATTTAAAGAAATTCTAATTTTAAATGAATAATGATATAGCTAGTAATTGGTATATAGTTCAAATAAACAATTTGTATAAAAATGAGTTTAATGCAAATTAAATAAATTAAAAATAATATTTTATGTCTGGTTTCTAATTAATAATAAACAAATTATATTTTTAATATTAGTTATTTTTATTATTGATCACTACTAATTTATAATATTAATCATGATTATAAAATTGGATAATTACAGTAATTTTATAACATTTATCAGTATAACAAATCTAATATGTATTATATGTACATTATTTTTCCAATATAATTATAGATTTTATTTATTTTAAAAGTCTGATTAATAACTAATTTGATTAATTGACTTACTATGACCTATTCTGCCTAAATGCTTTCTGTACAGCTCACTAGGTTTTAGAACAGAACCAAGGCACCCAATTAAATGAAAAAACAGGAAGACATATTTCTAACAGAAAGAGATCCTTATTTAGACCTGGCTGACCTCTGAACCTCTGGCTGCTCGGCCCAGACTGCGTTCAGAAGCTGCTGGCAGTGTTTTCAAGCTAGAACAATTCCTGGAAGTCACATACACTAGCAGATCCTCAAGCAAACAGCAAAGACCCATCGATCAACCTCTCATGATGTTTATATCAGAGGAATCCGAAGTGGGGAAATGCTCTTCTGTTCAGCTCTGACTGGACTCAGTGGGTCTTTTCGCAGCATAAGCGATTGTGTAACTCTTGTGTAATGGTGAATTAATAAATAGGCACCTTGTCTGCAGAGACGGTGAACTTCTGGAGTTGCGCGTGGAGCGGTGTGTGGCTGCTGGAGTCGGACCTTGGCACGTTCCCACTGTAAAGCCAAACACAGGACCTCTATTAAGCGTGCATCTTTAATTTGCATGTGTGCAAAAATTTTTCCGAAGTGAAAATGTCACCTTTCAGCGGCCGTGTGTAGTTTGAGGACTGCCATCTCTCCTGCATCCCTGCTGTCTGAGGGCTTCCCGTAGCTCTCGGCATCTCTCCCGGCCTGCGGAGGGAAACACAAACTGCGTGTTCATCCAGCAGACAACGCCTACAACGGACCCTTGTGTGCTTGTGTAAAACACGGTGGTCCTCCGTGATACTGAAGAGGTTGGCTGGTAAGCCGGGTCTGAATATCAATCAGCGTGCGGACAGTATGGATGTAATCCCAGAAAGAAAGCCAATTCATTTTTCTGGAAAGTTACAGTGAGCAGTGCTGTTAAACAAGCTCCAGCGTCACATGAGGAAGCCAACATGGGAAAATAATTATTCTGTATAATCACCATCATGTCTCGAGTAGAAGGTCATTGCTTTTTCATGGGCATTACATCAGCTATGAACAACATGATACTCTAATAATCATAACAATATACAGCAATCACAAGTATTGGGGAAAATAACCTTTTTTTTTTAATGCTAGATTATAAAAAAAAGAACAATTATCTCTGTGTGTGTGTGTGTGTGTGTAATTCATATAAATGTATGCAAATTTATATTTAAGATGTCTAATTAATATTAATAATATAAAAATAACTAATTAATAATGAATAATATTATTTATTTATATAAAATATTCATTATTGTAGATGGTATTCATTTTATAATTTATCAGTATGATATAATCAAAAATATGAAGTGGCTCAACTGTTTTCAACTTTGATAATAATCAGGAATGTTTCTTGAGCAGCAAATCAGCATATTAGAATGATTTCTGAAAGGTCATGTGACACTGAAGAGTAATGATGCTGTTGATCACAGGAATAAATTACATTTTAAGATATATATATATATAAAAAATTTAAAAAAACTTTTTTTTAAGTACCCAAACTTCAATGCTATTTGTACTTATTTTAAGCAAAGGTTCACTTAAAACTAGTGCTGTCAAATGATTAATCACATTCAAAATAAAAGTTTTTGTTTGTATAATATGTGTGTGTTCTGTGTTTATATATAATTTATATATAAATACACAGAGTATGTATTTTGAAAATATTTACATGTATTTAATAAATAAATAAATAAATATATATATTATATTTTTAAAAAATTCCTGAAATATATAAATGTATGTGTGTGTATATTTATAAATACATAATTAATATGCACATATACAAAACTAAAACTTTTATTTTGGATGCAATTAATCGGGATTAATCATTTGACAGCACTACTTAATACTGATTATTATGCTATCCTTTTGTTCCAAACCAATTTTGACAGTAAAAGTGAATGAGGACAGAAGACAAAAAGCACAATTAAAAGATATCAAAGATTTTTCACAAATTAGAATTTTGCAACTAACAATAAATGACAATATATATGTGAGAACCAACTGCAAAATCATGCAAAAGTTCCACAGTGCTTTCTTTCACACGGACAAAACTGGTTTTCATGCACGGCACCCCATCGGCTCATTTCTGAGCGGGGCATTCTCTGATTATGAGCTCAGGATGAATGAGTCAGAGTTTGGGAGAGAGAAACGCATGATGCCTGAGAGAAAGAAAGAAACAGTCGCCTGAGAAAGTGCCATTTGGAGAGCGCAGTAAATTTACAAGGCCTAATAGCATTTATAAACACGCCACTCAAAGAGTGCAAGCCTGGAGTTTAATCACACAGCGGCACGTTATCGGGCTATTCGCAAGCGGTAAGCGTCTGAGTAACAAGCGTGGTGTAATTACACACTCCGACGTCTCTTCTCCACATGCCTGCTTCAAATCAATCCAGGCTTTACTGCGTGATGAAAACTAAGGGACAGTGAATTATGTCACCGAGCGGCTCTTGAAGGGCTTCCTCTGTTCGTTCTCAGCGCTGATAGTAATTAGTGCTGTATTTCATCAGCTCTTCTGAGAGTCTTTCAGTGTAAAGTTGTGGAGCGATGTCAAAACACTCTCGTAGCACATATGAAGCATGTGGCGAGCCATCTGGGAGCCATTAGACAGAAATACAGACCTCTTCGTCATGTTTACCTCACGTCACTAAACAAGAAGTCTAGTTATACATAAACACACACATGCTCATAATGCATGAAAATACACAGGTTTACACATGATTGTAAATTAATCCAGGTTAGTTGGTCGTCAGGTTTTGTGCACTTTATTTAACCAGCTAAGCACCAACTTGATTTGAGGGTGTAATTTAACCCTGTAAAACCTGACATGAAATAATGATCAGAAAAAAACAGATACATACACACACACACTCATAATATATATTTGATAAATTTGGTTTTGGGCACTTTATTTAACCAGCTAGACCAGATTAAGAGACTAACGTCACACATTATATAATGTCAGGCTTTACAGTGTTAAATTAGTCTCTTAACCTGGTCAAGCTGGTGTTTAGCTGGTTAAATAAAGTGCCCAAATATATCATATATGTGATACTTAACAAAAAAACTATGCCAGAGATGCTATAGTGAGTATTTGCATAAACTGTCTCATTTTCTCTTTCAATCAACTGCAGTCATGGCAAAACAACAGTCTGAAGAGAACTGGAGTTGGATGATGGAGAGCATTTGGACCGGTGGTGCCGTCTGGCATCATGTTAGTCCTAGGGATTTGTATCTCCCAGTAAAAGTCTCCATAAAGCATAATGAGCACGGCTCTCATACACGATACACCCAGGTAACCTCTGCTACCAGCACTGACACAAGCGACCATTGTTACAAACCTGCTTTAGCCAAGACATCGCCAGCACTGTGCCAGTCAAAACCAAGCCAGAAAACCATCTGATCAAAAGCTTATGTTGGGATGTAACAATTAAAACTAGTCCAAAAAAAAAAAAAATAATGGATGAAACAGTCTATGTTTTACTGGAAATTACTCTTGACTTTTGGCAGTAACAGTTTATGTATGAAATACTGCAGGTCCAGAAATACAACCAAAATTACTTTTTATACACCGAGCTGGCATGTATTTTAATAAAAATACAGCAAAAACTGTAAAATTGTAAAACATTATTACAACTTACACTTACAGTTTGCTATGTTAATATATTGTAAATAAGGATGCACAATATTATCGGCTGATAATGGCTTAAAATGCAATTATCGGCATCGCCCTGATATGAATAAATATAACGATATTTCTTGCCGATAAGAGGATTAACTCACACATGCTCAGGGTGTGCTAGCGATTAGATCAAGTCCAGCAGTGTGGTCATTCTCTAGGGGACTTTTGGATCCCTGCATTTAATTTGATGATGCACAAACAAGATGATGCGTTTGGTGTGTGATAAGAGTAAACTGTCAGTAGCGCGTGCAGTAGTTGTGTTTCTGAATAAAGCAGTATCAATCTCTTAAAATCATGATTTTAAAAGTCAGAAGCTGTAGCTTACACATGAATAAAAAAGTCACAAACATGACGCTTGTAAATTAAATCATTTTATGTATGCAGATTTATTCACTAATGTGTAATATGTTTTTTTTTTTTTTAATGAATTCTAAGCTTTAAAAGATTTTCTGAATTTTTACAGCACTTTTGCTTCAGACCATCTACAAAATGTTAAATCGTAAAATAATATTTTAAGGTTACCACCGCATCGTTCTTAAAAAAATGTGATTGATATACAGTTGATTAACAATTACTTTCAAAACTTTCAATGTAGTGTCATTATAAAATAACTTCATTGTTTATTTAATTATTTTTTGTTAAAAACTAACCAACATTAAAAATAATTTGTTTATAATTTCTGCACAGCGGTGAGTTGGTGTTGTTATCAGCCGAAATGCGTTATATCGGATAAAATATCGGCATATCGGATATCTGCAAAAATCCAATATTGTGCATCCCTAATTGTAAAATGTGATTTCTGTAAACAAAACCTTGTTTTTTTAGCATCATTACTCCAGCCTTCAGTGTCACATGATCCTTCAGAAATCATTCTAATATGTTGATCTGCTGATCAATAAACATTTGCTATTATTTATTTATTATTATTATGATGTTGAAAACATTTGTGCCACTTCATGTTTGTGGTTTTTCAGAATGATACTTTAATATTAATTAGAAATCAAACTTATAATAATATTAGTATTTTTTAATTTAGTTTACATTAATATTTAAAATATTTTATTTCCTTAAATTGTTAATATTAACATATATATTTAATTTACTTATATTAACGATATTATATTTATATTTATACACTGACAAATATTATAAAAAGTGAATATAATCAATAATATTTACTTATTTAACATAAAAAAATGTATTAGTCGTGTGCTGCTTCATATGGTTTTATAAACTGTGAAACGTTTTGTTTTTCATGATGATTTGATGAACAGAAAGTTCAGAAGAACAGCATTTATTTGAAATGGAAATCTTTTGTAACATTATAAATGTCTTTATGGTAACTTTTGATCAATATAATGCGTCTTTCCTGAATAAAATTATTAATTTCCTTTCAGAAAAAAAAAAATACAAAAACACTAAGAAAGGGAGGAACGGTATAATAATATCCAGAAACACATCCAAGATAATCATACTACACACAATGAAGCTCTTCTTCAGCGCTAATGGCCTGTAACATAATATAACAAATGGTTTATGCTGCTATTTCTTTAATCCAAAGAGTGTTTTCCCCCATTTTCTGCAGGTACGTCCAAAAGATGTTATTACAGCCATAATGTCAGAGAGAGAGGATATGAAAACGTCTAGATTTGGGAGTTTTGAGAGAATGCTGTTTGTCCTGGCGGCCTGTTTTTGCCCTCGCTGCACAATACATAATGGAAACGTCTAGATCTGTCGTGCCAGTGTCAATAACACCTCCGAAGGCTTTCCTGAATGCAGTGTCTCACAGACACAAGAGGCTTTGTTAGATCGACAGGATGTCATAAAATAAATGACAGAAACTGACTCATCTACATCCCATCCAAACCAACACACAGAGAAAGAGCTACCTCACATTTCTTCCCTCCTAACTAATTAGTGACTCCGTTAAATTAAAGCAGCGAACTGCATCATCATCCATAAAGAGCAGCATCTGTATTTGACTTGTGTGGCCTAAAGTGAGGTCATTTACAGCGTCTGTTATGTAATTATGTCAAGTGCTGATCTTTTTAGCATTAAGCAGTAGAAACACTTAATGACGACAAAAATCTTTGGCATAAATCTACCTCAATATTGTGCCTTGTCTATTAATATTGTGACCTGTTCTATGTATAAAACAAATATTATATATACAGTGGTGCTCGAAAGTTTGGGCACCCCTTACATAATCTGTGAAAATGTGAATAATAAAAAAAAAAAAGAGAGATCATACTAAATGCATGTTATTTTTTATTTAGTACTGTCCGGAGTAAGATATTGTACGTAAAAGATGTTTACATTTAGTCCACAAGACAAAAGAATTGCTGAAATTATTAAAATAACCCCATTTAGTATGCATTTAGTATGATCTCTCTTTTTTATTATTATTATTCACATTTTCACAGATTCTGCAAGGGGTACCCAAACTTTTGAGCCCCACTGTACACATATAAAAAATATACCATTTCGTTTCACTGTGTACAAGCTGTATAGAGCTGAAATGATAATAAAGCCTGACTCTGAAAACAAGTGCTGTTATTGTTAGCTAAAAAAAAAACTATAAAAATTTGTTTTTGTTAACTGAAGTAACAAAATAGCTAATTTAAGATATTATAAATACTTTAATAGAATAAAAAACAGCACGAAAATAACACTGTTAAAACACTTCTAATTTACCAACAAAATGCTCATAATCACTAATAATGAATAAATAATGAAAAACATTATTACACAGTAAAAATATACAGTAATAAAATATGTAATTATAAAAAAATTACAAATATTTATTCATTTGTTTAAAGTACAGTAAATATATGATATATATTATTACATATAAAAAAAAACTAAAATCAATAAAAAATACCTTTGCTTAAAACACCTCTCAAAACAAGCAGCAACAGTGGCTTTGACTTCCAAATGAAAAGTGCACTTTTACTATTTATTAATTTGCACTAAGTGTGTATAATACATGGCTTAGAAACCATTATTACCACTATTATGAAAAATTGTATCGCTCACTTTTTTGTGTTTTTTTTTTGTGGCTTGAACACTGTGTAAACTAAACAACTGCCACAAAACAAAGAGGTAGACACCTTTATTGCATCCTAGTGAAATCAATAAATTTGCATGACGCTTGAAGCATCAATTCTCTGAATTGTATACTTTGGGAAACATGTGAAAAGTCCTCTGGTGTCATTTAAACATTTCCGTTCAGCATGAAAACCAAAAAGGACGACCAAAAGAAAAACAAATGATATGAGAGAGAGAACAAGAATATACTTAATGAAATAATGAAAGCTGCATACCGTAAACCCCTTCAGACGATTTTGTTCCTCTTTAACCTCCTTTCCCATAATCCTGTGTGGGTCTGTTCCCACGCTGCCGGGCAGCTCTTGGCTCGGGGTTACAGGGTCACTGCTGTCCCTGGTTAACGAGGGGTCGGAGGGGAGCTGAGCTGCCTTGTCGTTCCTACAAACACAAAAACTCAGCCATCAAATCAAGCTGCCAGCGCGACCTAAGACCAAGCCAAGATCACAGAAGCTTCAGCACTGCCTCGAATTATTTTGACACTGGATTCGCATTTGTTGTCACTCTACACAGATTTAATACAGTAACTGTAAGGGACAGATGATCACGGATTACACATCTGCTATTTGCAACTTCCGAAAGGTTTTCTAAACTAAGCCACTAAACACACTACATCATGTTTATATATGCACATGGGAA
This sequence comes from Carassius auratus, assembly GCF_003368295.1. NCBI lineage: Eukaryota > Metazoa > Chordata > Actinopteri > Cypriniformes > Cyprinidae > Carassius > Carassius auratus. Next base: position 1,962,477 of record NC_039280.1, read on the forward strand.
TAATCAAATTCCTTCAGACTTAAAGCTTGAAATGCTAAACTTTTGGAGGATAAAACACAAGCATACATATAATATAATATACAATTTGTGTATATAATATAAGTATCAAACACACACTAGTTTTAATACATTTACATTTCTTTAAGAAATGATGTAACGTGTAAAAGAAATGATAACGAAACAAAGAAATGTGAAGAAATGAAAACACCTCTAATAAGGAATAAAGAGAAGCATTATTATATATAAAATATAATAATAACAACAACAATAATAATAATAATCTAGAAAATAAAAATGTATATTAATAAAATTTTATTTATATGATATATTATACATACACTAGTTCACATTACTAATAAAATATAAAATTATAAACAAGTAGTTATATTAAATGTTAATTATATATTATAATTATATAATATATATAATATATAATACAGATAATAAATATACTTAGAATTTTTTATTAATATAATTCTATATCATAACTATATATTATGTTAACAATTATAATTTATTAATATTATATATATATATATATATATATATATATATATATATATATATATATATATATATATATATATATATATATATATATATATATATAAAGTACATAAATAACATTTCTATTCTATTCCATTCTATTCTATGCACACTACTTTAAGTCTACATTGCCCTAAGAAAATGTAAATGGTGTTTGGCTTTGCAAAGTTTGCCACAATAATGCTAATGCTACTAATAAGCAATAAAGAATAAGGAAAAACATTTATTATACATTAATAATTTTTATTAAAATTATATATTAATATGTAATGCACATAGCATGCAATCTAAATAGTAAAATCCAAGCTAAGGCTTACATTTTTACATTCTGGAATGCATGCAATGAGATTAAAACATTGAAACAAATAAATAAAGTACTCCTAGGTAACATAAAACCTGCATTTTGTTCTGCGAGATTGATGCATGAGAAGTTCATCTCTTTTCTAAAAGTTACAGTAACGACTGACCTGACGATGATTAATACTGTAGACTAAGAGAATGTGGATGTTAACAATGACACCATACAGTATCCGGCCTGACTTTATCCTGTTCATAAATCCAGTCACACATAATCCATAAATGCACAAGTGTTAAAGAAAAGCAGAGCTAGTGTTTGACAGGTGAACTTTAACTGCTCCAAATTCAAGACATACCCAACAGTGAATACAGTATTACACCCGGGACTGTCAGAAACGACTAAAAATAATACACATATTAACAGAATCTGTTTTTATATTATGACTTCTATTTAGAGAAACGTACATCTTTACGCATTATGATTATATTACAATGTTTTTTTTTTGTTCAATTTGTTTTATTTCGTTTAGTAGTAATTTAAAGCTTTCTATAGATATATGTATTATGTCTGTGAGGCATGTATTCGCTGAGTTTCGGTTCATTTTTGTGAAGTGCTCCTGTTCAAGACCGAGACGAGGCAGAAAGCGCATCATGTTTGTTTTCTTTATTTTATAAAAGCACAACATTTTGTTTTGATTGTGAGTGCACACAAATAAAAGTAGACCCTTTACAGTAACGAATTATGCATTACTCTTACCTTTATGAGCACAACTTAAGGCATATCATGATTGCGTTGGCGCCTTTACGTCCTGCAAAGCGTGCTTTAGCTTGCACTCTCCGCAGAACTAAAACTACTAGAAATTGTGCTCTAGCCTCAATTCACATACATTTTCACATATATTTTCGTCCCGTCCATTGTTCTTTCAAATGTAAATACTGCATAAATATGCGGATGTCATTCCCGAAACACTGAAGTGTGTATTTGGTCGAAAAATAACAGTTCTATACAAATTCTGAATGGATTATAGGTTATATAGTCTAGAGAAGCACACACACACAAAAAACAGTGCCTTTATAATCATTAAAAAGCTGTCCCTCGTCTTCATTGTGATCTCATTAAGTTTTATTATCTTTATGATCTTTCACTGGACTAAGCACTGGACAAAAATAAATCTTTAGATTCTCTCCAGAGCACAAACACAAATATGCATTAAATAGATTGACAGATCAGTTTCGCCCAAAATGATAGTGAACAAATAATATCTCAAGTTTTTACGATACGAGCACCCACAGGTTCACAGCATCCAAAAATAAAACTAGAACTGGAATAAATGTTTTGAAATAACTTGTACCCTACCTGCCAAGATGCTCCTCTATCGGTCATGGGTTATGGAAAGTGAAGCTTAAATCAGTCACGGGGTAATTGGATTTATTCATTAATAAATATTTATTAAAAGCTTTTCAGATTCTTATTGGCAGCATTATGATAATAGGCTGTATATTAACTTATTTGGGAGAAAACCGGTTGGTCTATGTGAAATCAGACACTGAGCACCCTCATATAGCCAAAATGGCATGATCCTAACCATTGTTGGGAACGCACTTACTTTAAAAAAGCAATTAGTTATAGTTACTCACTACTTGTTCCAAAAAGTAACTGAGTTAGTAACTGAATTACTTTATAATAAAAGTAACTCGTTACCAGGGAAAGTAACTATTTGCGTTACTGTATAAAAAAAAAAAAAAGTTGCTATATCAGAGAATTTTTTTTTTTTTTTTTTTTTTTGCAGTTTTCAAAAGTCAGTTGAAATGAGTAGAACAGACAGGTATTCGTTAACGGCATTGTAACGATGGGAAAAGTAATTAGTTAGATTACCCTGTTACTGAAAAAATAACGTCGTTACCTAACGCAGTTCTTTTAAACGTCAAACACTGATCCTAACACCCCGCGAATATTTGATTGTGAGAGTGGCATCGAAGCAGGCTCCTTCAATCTAAGCATCAAAAATTTGACTATTTGGGATCATCCTAACTGAGAGGACTTGCGTGGTTTATAACTCTGGTAGTCTAAGTTACCTGAGAGTCTTCTGGAGAACGGCCCAGCAGTCTTTCACCTCGCTCTGCTTCTGTGCGACACGGGCTGCCAGCGATGGATGCAGGTTGGAGAGCTGGGAAACACTCACATCCAGCATCTGAGACCACACAGAACAACAGGAAAACAAACACGGGCGTCAGGCTGGTGTTGGACACAGGTTTAGGGTCAGTGTGTGTTCACAGCACAGCTCGTGGCTCCTCGTGTGACTATAATGGGATGTGAATTTTGGATCGCGCACCATGATTTGACTGGCAATGTCCCGAATTTCCCCGTCTCTGGCGTTTTCCACTCCGTTGCTTGGTGAGAGGCTTTTTTTCTGGATGAGAAGTTAAAAAAGGAGAGCAAACCGTAAATAACATTCTTAGATTACATCAGCATGTCAACATACAGACAGAGTCGGGTTATATTTGTATCAAAGGACAGGTTGAAGCGAGATGGCACAGAAACTAGGTTTCCACGAACAGATATAGCTCAACGAAGGAAAATGATTACCATGTTGTTGATGGAACAGACGATGTTATCGGCCTGCTGGTAGAAGGACGAGACTTCGAGGGCGAGCTGAAGATTCTCCTGATATTCCTTCAAGTGCGACTGAGCCTTCAGCCACCTAGGTAGTTGACAAATAATAATAAAAAAATATATAATAAATAAAAAAAATTATAATAATAATGTAGGAAATAATCAAATTAAAGTTATTTGCATAATTATTATTATGTATTCATATAATTATTGATTATAATTTTAATTACTAATATAGTAATTATAATAAAAAGTGTTATTATTAGCTTTGAATATTATTTGAATATTTATGCATTTATTTATATAATAACAAAAAATGATAATGTCTCTCTGTGTATACATATTACATAAATAACTTTAATTAATATATAAGTATTCATATAATTATTCAAATGATATTAAATTGCTACTGGTGGTTATCATTATTGTTATTATTGTTATATGTATCATTATAGTAAATGGTAATTGTGCATATTTGTATATATTTTTTACACAATACATTTATATAAGTCAATATAATATACAGTATATTGCAAACATTAGAATTATTGTAATATATAATTATAAAATCAAATAATTTATATGCATGTTATATTTTATAGTAATAAATGATGATTGTGTGTGTGTGTGTTATTCTAAAATATTCTGTATACAAATATTCGTGTGTATAATTTATTCTATTTTATAGTTATAATATATATATATTAAGCCATAGATCTTTGGTTGGACAGCTGAGATGTGGGATCTTGCCTTTAGCCATTGAGGTTGGTCGATTCAAAAATACTCCAGAGGAAAACAGATTGTGTGTGCTGTGTGATCTTGGTGAAGTGGAAAATGAATCTCATTTCCTTTCGTATTGTACACATTATGATGATCTAAGGGAATCTTTGTTTCTGGAAGTTACACGACAAATTTCTGAAATATTTTGGTATGCTGATGATCAAAAATGATTGTGCTTGTTTAACTATGATGTGTTTAAGTTTGCAAACTTTGTTTCAAAGGCTTGGAAAAGAAGGCAAGCCAGTTTATTTAATTAGATTTAATTTTGTTCTGTGTAGGATTATGTGTTTATATGGGTGATTATGTGAATAAATGAGAATACATGTGTATAGGATTACATACATGCATGAATTTGAATACATATGTACTATTATTATTATTGATTCTATTAGTATTATTTGGGGAGCAATGTATTCTATGTACTTTGGATCTGTCTATTGGGTACATCTATCTTGTATATTAATCCTCTTACTTATGATTATTAATGTTGGTGTCTTGTAAGTCCATGCGGGTTGGGCGTAATTATATGCATGACACAATAATAAAACCTCATTCATTCATTCATTCATATATAATTTGCATATTATCAAACAAAAAATTATAAAAGAAATAATACTTTTTTTATGTATTTTTATTATTATTATCAGTATGTGCACTAACATTTTGTTGATGTGTTTCCTGCGGGTTGAGATGGTCTTTCCTTCAGTCTTCCCCTGTTTTTCCAGTCTGAGGGCCATATGATTGATCTCCTCGTGAAGATTATGATATAGCTGCTCATCCTGAAAGAAGAAAGTCACACATACAAGATTTCCTGAGCTCGATTGATCTTACATTTAACCAAAGCCCATTTTAACCAGGTGCTTGGACCGCATTTTTCACTCATTTCCCCAACCCTGGAAGTACAACTGGCTGTTCAATTGGCTTTGAGATGCTAAAGAATCAGTGACATCTGTGAGTAAGTACAATGAATGACGGCCTGTATGTGCGTAAGCGGAAGGTCTCGGCCTCTAAGACTGCACTTTAAATCAGAAGCACTTGCTCACACTTGCTTACTGGACGATATTCTCTCTCAAAAAAAAATCCAACTGTTTTCCTGTAGTGATAATCGAGGCCTGCTGAGAATTTAGCAGCAATTTCTGTGTCTGTTGTCTAGAATCACCCACCTGCTTCAAATCCAGTATCTTCCTGGTAAGCTGCATCTTGTCAGTGTTTTCCCCAAGGATGTTGGCCAGTGATTGTTCTTGCTCCTGCTGACACATATAAAAGCTTTACAGCTCTGAATTGTTGTAGCTCAGCGATTGTTTTCTTTGAATACAGCTACTGTTGTTCTAAATGAGCCTGGCTACCATGGTGAGATGTAAGCAGACTTGATAATTAACACCTCGGCTTCTTGGACACGTAGCAAACCATGCAAAGGATGAAAAAATGGCAGAAAAGAACGAATAATATGGCCAAAAATCAATATATTTAAATATTTGCATGAGTCATTTTATGTTGTCTTGCAAACTACACATTTTATAAAGAAAGTATGTTTCAGAACATAAATACTAAAATAAATGTCATAAAATTTCATTGTAATGTCATTTATTTTATTTATTCTTTAAAATATTTATAATACACATCTATATATAGTATATACATATTTAGAGTTTATACAAACACATGCATATATATATATATATAGTATTAATACTACATCATAGTAGCATTTGTTTTGCTGCCTTAAATTAAGGCTAATTTGAAAATGTAAATGTTAAGAAATTGTAGAATTAGTATTACATTTTTTTTTTTTTTAAATGAAAGGAATTACAAAAAAAGCTCAAAAGTAAAGCATCTGGATGCACAAAAAAAAAATATGTAGAATGTGAATTTTACTGAAAATGTGTTTTTGTCATGAAAATGTCACAGTGCAAAAATAATAATATGAAAAATTGTAATGAGCCTAAGACTAAGCTTAATTTTCTGGCAGTGTCTTTTCACTGTGGATTGAAACATGACCATGGGAGGTTTTGTGAGGTTCATCCTAACACACAATCACCACTAATATCCATTAATATGATCGATTTAGGACAAAACCCATAACCAACCCCATCAAAAGGCTCTTTTAATTAGTATAACTAGGTTTAGTGGTGTGTTTAACCTTCTCTTTAAGCCACGCCTCCAGACGGTCCACCTTCTTATTAAACTCCTGGAGAGTCTTTGCCCCGCCCATCGCCTTGATTTGATTGGCTGCCGTCTGTTTGAGCGCGTTCCATTGGTCGCGGATCTGAGCCAGCTGTTTCTTCACCAGGTCAGACGTCGGGTTAAGCTTGCACATTAATTGCTCTCCCATCTGCACAAACATTCAGCAGCGCTACATGAGCAACAAAAGACCTACGGCCCACTAAAACAACAGCTTAATCATATCAGCGCACTTGAAATCCGGCCAAGTCCTCGTTCTCCGTGTCTCAGGCTAACAGGAGATCCGGTTTTGCAACCCGCTTGGGATGTATGTCAGGAGAGGTTAATTATTTGCAATGTACTATTTCAACATGAAGGGAAAAAGGACAAATTTAGCATCTGTGCTGGGAAAAGAAAAACATGGGGTGACTCGATATTTTGTGTGATTTTGGACGTCTCGCAGAATGCTTTCTGAGGCTCTGCAGGTCTCGTCAAAACTGAGCTGTTAAAATTGTGTTTTGACAAGTCGGCATTAAAAAGAAGTTATGATTGTTACCATAACAATTTGTAAATGTTTTGCCGTTTATTTGCAGAAGGGAGAACTTCTTTTGTTGATGTTGGCCGAGAGACCTGTTGAAACCTGAGGATGATTCATCAATCTTTGAGTCTCCTAATGAAGACGGTTTGTCCTCACCTGGTTGAGTTGTATGAAGGTGTTCTCGAAGTCCTTCAAATCTCTCTGGAGGGTTTGAGAGAGTTCCTCCCAGTCGGTCAGAGGACATCTGTGGACGTTACTGGCGTCCCTCAGGTCTCGTAACTTCACTCGGATCCATGTCTCTGCCTGCGGGACACACACATATCACGCTTACTTCAAACTCAAGATCCTTACTTTCCAACTGTAGTGAAACCTTTTAAGCAGCTGATTTAGAACACAAAAGTGACAGTTACATAATGTTCTACTTCAGTGATGTTCTTCTGAACATTCTATTCAACAAAGAATCTTGCTACTTATTTAGAACTTTAGTCTTGTTCTCATTACAAACATGCAAACATTCCTAAAACCAAGAGAGATGTGCTTGAGAAGCAAATTAACTTAATTTTACAGAAAACAAGAACACTGTTTAACACACAGTTATTAATTACCAAGCATTTCTAATGAAAAACAAGAAAATCCTGAGTAAAAAAAATAAAAATAAAAATCAGTGTGGACGTAAATGCATCACAAAAAATATAAAGTAGCAAAACTGTTTTCAACATTAATGATAATCATAAGAAATGTTTCTTGAGCAGCAAATCAGCATATTTGAATGATTTCTGAAGGATTAGCATCTGTAAATCATTATATTACTGACACTGAAGACTAGAGTAATGATGCTGAAAAATGCAGCTTTGCATCACAGGAATAAATTACATCTTAAAATATATATATAAAAATAGTGTGCATTAAATTCACAATATTATTGTTTTTACTGTATTTTTGATCAAATAAATGCATTCTTGGTGAACAAAAGATCCATCAAAAATCAACAAAAACTGCTAGTGCATAATGCATCCTTGAATCAAAACACATTTACTTATGAAACAAAATATGATGAATAATGAAGAAAAATTATGAATATTAATTAGATACAAAGTCTTGTTTTTTGTTATTCTGTTAGTTTATGCTTAAAACAAGAAAACGTATTCACCAAAGGGGTAAAATAAGATTAAAAAAAAATTCTTGTCCCACTGACAGACGTATATTCTGAATATAAGAAAAAAACCTGAATAAATGTATCTTGGTTTAAGATATTTTAGATATTTGTGATGTAAAACGAAACAAAATTACTAATTACTAGATAAACAAATAAATAGATATATAAATAATGTATCTAACTAAAATAGTGAATATCAATAAATGCAATAAACACTACATAATAACATGCAATAAATAAAATACAATAAAATATTTACTTCTTTACTGGTTGAAGAGAATATTCCTACTTCTAATAAATATAACTAAAGAAAACTGCTCAAAACAAATGGCAACTCTACAAAATGACCAATTTCTGAACAATTCAGGCTGAATCACATCACAGAGGATCCTTTTTTGTTTTTTCTTTGCATTTTATTGTTAATGCTTGAAACATGAACACATGTTGAGACACTTAAGGCCCATTTTACGCTCGCTTAGCTTTCTAAAGCAGCCCATGTGCGAAGTTACAGTCGCTGTCTATTATTTCACGCCGGGGAAAGTGAAGTTCCTCTGTGACTTTTGTTTTTGAAGTAAATAGCGATTACTTGTGTCTGGACTTACAGAAACATCATCGGGAGATTGCTCAGCGTTTCTCAGATATCACGCTATGAGCAGTGAAGGTTTCTTTTGGCTGGAGCTCACAGATTGTTGCGTAAGGTTTTGAAAGCACCATTTCTGGCCATGTTTGCACTGTGTGAACAGAAACCAGCTGGCCGAGTCCAGATAGGTCCTGGACATGTTTATTTGGTATGAACACAATGTATGACCACTGGCGGTCTTCAAAAAGCCCACCCACATCAGCACAAACCAAAGGATTGTTAACTGAAGTTGTCGTTTCTGTAAGACTAAACGCATGTGATCTCCAAAGCCAATAAAACCAACATATCGCACTAAATGTAAGGAGACAGCTTAGGATATTTATTAATGCTGCTGGCTACAGAAACCATCTCTACTGCTATTGGGCATATTAAAATATTAAACCTCGCCTCATAATTCATCCCAGACAGACATGACTGTTTCATTGATTGAGATGTTTGTTATTATTTGTATTTTCCCTATATTTTAAGAAAGGTACAAGGCATTTTCAACCCCCATTAACTTAAAAACCTTTTAAGATTAAGTAAAAGGCATTTCAAAACTAATGTTTTGGATATGGATATTATTAGAGTTTTTATTTATATTATGAATTAGTTCCTATTTTTATATATTAATATAATATATAATATTTAAGAAAAAAATTAATTTTAATTTTGTCATATTTTATAGTTTTTTATTTTATATACCTTTATACCAATTTTTACTTCCATTTTAGTTATTTTAGTTCATCAAATTAAAATATTTCTATTCAGTTTTTATTTTAATATTTTATTTTTTATTATTTTGCATTTGAATTTCCATTTTATCTTAAATGTAGTTAGTTTTAGCAATTAATATATTTTTTTTTCTATTGTCAATATAGTTTTTCAATTAATTTTTACTTCCATTTTAGCTATATTTGTACATCAAGTTAAACTAACGTAAAATATTTTGAATCAAGTTTTATTTTTATCTTTTAAGTTTAAATTGCAGTTGGTTATTTTGATGGTTATTTTTTCTCTTTAAAAAAAATAAAATTATATATATATATATATATATATATATATATATATATATATATATATATACACACACACACACACACATACATATACAATTTTATTTCATTTTTATTTTATTTTAATGCATCAAGTTACACTAAATTAAAGTGAGTAATCTTGCCAAAAAATATTTGATGAAATGAAAATAAAAAAATCATATCATTTTTATCATGGTCTCAAGAGTTTCAGTATAAATCCAAATCTTTCTCTCACCAGAAACACACAGATACACATCACAAGTGGACAAGAAAAACAAACCTGCCACGATGTTTGGCAAGATCTCACAGTGCAGATAAAAAATAATATGATGTCACTTCTAATAAAAGATTAGCCATTATTTTTAATGGTTTCCCACAGGCTCCAAAGTATTTTAATATTTGCAGCCTGTGTAAACAACAACTCTATTGCCTCATTTCTACCCCACCGTGACGAGAAACCCATGACTTCATACTTTGTTTCCTCCGCTTCCCATTAAAACAATAGTCCATTTTAAAAAAAAATCTCATTCTGTAAATCATAACAAAGTTTTTGGTGAAATGAACTATAGACGGTTTTCCAGCTTCACCTTTTTTTTGAGTAAATTAGCAGAAACTGTATAGTGAAACTGATATCTAATAGGTTATTTAAATGTTAAAATGTTCGATTTAAAGTGAAAACTCTTCCTTATCCCTGAGGTTAGTACGTGTCTTGTTGAGGAGACATGTACTGTTTGATTACTAATTTGAAATACCATTTCACCTGAGAACAGGTGGAAAATATCCTACAGACATACATCAGGTTTGGGGTCAGTAAGATTTTTATTTAATTTTTTAAAGAAGACTCTTCTGCTCACCAAGTCTGCATTTATTTGATCAAAAATGCAGTAAAATCAGTAAAAATTTAAAATATTATTACCATTTAAAATAACAGTTTTCTATTTCAATATATTTTAAAATGTAATTTATTCCTGTCGTGCAAAGCTACATTTTCTAAAAGCTAAAAAGCTAAAAATCCTTCAGAAATCATGTAGATTTGCTGCTCGAGAAACATTTCTGATTATTATGATTTTTTGGGGATATAGAAAGATCAAAAGAACAGAATTTATTTGAAATAGAAATCCTTTGCAACATTATAAATGTCTTTACCATCACTTTAAATGCAATTTAATGCAGCCTTGCTAAATATATGTTTTAATAAAAAAAATTTAAAAAGGTAATCTTTTGGACAGGCTCACATTTTCTTATAAAAAAAAATCTCAATTCTTTTAATTATCAAAGTTATAGAATTAACACATTTTTATATGAATCCCAGAAGGGTTTTATGGGGCACTGCTCAAGAGCACAGGAGGATGTGTTGACTTAACTAATTCACCTTTCTGAAACGCAAGCCAATTTCCACATCCTTGACTCTATAATGCTACACTAACACAGATTCATCAATGCTATCAGTCAACTGAATCACACGTAAGAGTTGGAGGCTTTGCCCAACACGAAGATTCATCCAAAGGCCATTTCCTAAACGAATGGCAGCGTTTCTGCAGCCTATTAACATTAACGACGTGTTACTGTTCCTGACGCTCGTCTGTCATCTAAAGCACTGCGCTGCCCGCTTCACTTCAGCTCAGTAGATCTGACGGGTCACACGGGCTTCTGAGAGCAGCAGCTGCATCCCGAAGCAAATATCCCTGAAAAATGTCCTCGTATGTCAGCGTGAGCGTGGCGATGAGATAACGCGAGCGCTCGAGCGGCTCGGTTTAGTCTCAGAAGGCCAGAGGCGTGAATAGACAAAGCCAAACAATGATCTCATCCCAAAATAATTGCTTCTCTTGTGGCTGTTCCCTTCCCTCCCACTCCCCAGTGCTGCCCGCTCTCCAACTCCAGACACAAAGAGCGGAAGAAAAGAAACTGAGGGGTTTGAACGGGGTCAGAAGGACTTTACAACTTCATCTGCACTGCGCAATGCAACCACTCAACCCATTCAGTTTAGCTGGAAGAAATCTAAAGTGACCAAACACAAGTCCACAGAGGTCCACAAAGACAATGTTGTTTCCACATATTAAAACAAAGACTGAATTTCAGCTATGAAGTTGAAGCAGATTGAATGAATATTTCCAGTATTTAATTCACCCCAAAAATCAAGAGGAATTAAATAAGAAATGTTGCATAAAGTAAATGAAGCTAGCTTTTTATTTTTGGCATTTTTACATAATTTTCCCTCCAATGAAGTAAATAAATATATGTATTTATATAATCACAAATTATAATTAAATAGTTGGTTGTACTTAATTACTAATTTATGTTTAAAATAATATTTTCAGTATTTTGTATTGTTAAAAATAAATTATTACATTATAAAAACAAAATATGTAAATGGGCTTTTAAAAAAAAAAATTTTCTTTATGCACAAATACATTTTCACACCATTTTGCCTTTAATATATGTATTTTTGTAAAATGTTACAGAAAGTAATGATGTTATTTAAATGGTATTTTAAATATATTATATATTAATATATACCCAAAAAGAAATAAAAATACAAGATTTAATAACATTACCCTTCAATTTTCTTTTCACATTTTTTTAAAAAAAATAAACAGCAAAATGCATAATCAAATTAAACAATACATATAATGCTATATATATATATATATATATATATATATATATATATATATATATATATATATATATATATATATATATATATATTTTTTTTTTTTTTTTTTTTTATATTCTTTTTAAATATTGGTTTAAATACATTTTTTTTTTTTTTATTCATGTCTCAAATCCAAAAAGTTAAATTTGTGACACTGAGCGTGTTGTTGGCATACTGTTTTTTTGCCTCATTTTAAGCAAATATCTTGCATGACTTGAATGCCATAAAATCATCTGCCAAATGCATAAAATCCAAATGAATAACATATAAAACGGTGCTGCTGAATTGTATTTTTTTTTTTTCGTTCAGTGAACTATTCTTTCAAAGCCATCTCTATTGATTTTCCCTGATCATACCTGAGTGATTTCCTTATTGAAGATGGCGTTCTGATGAGTAAAACTGAGCTCATTTTGCACCGATGAGACTTTAGAAACCAAGCACACGTCCTTGTGCTCGCAGGACAGACGCTCCACCACATCCTTTCCTGCTTGGGTTTTGAGTATCTGGGTCTGTGTGGAAAAAAAGAAAAGAAATGATCACTCATTCATGGGGAAAACTGGTAATATATACAAGCTAAAACATCTGAACACCGTGCTGGTGGGCTGAAAAGCTTGTGTGACGTCATTGTGAGTTTATATTGAGAGCAAGACATTTACAGAATGGAAGAGCTGCAAAACAAGTCCGGGCAAGAAACAAGGTCATTTCAGATCACTGGAACACGGGATCACAAAGTCAAATCCCACCGTGATCACGTCATCGATGACTACGAGTGAGAAAGAGCAGCTCATCGGCACCATTCATGCTTAAACATGTGACAAATCAACCACAACAACACACTGAATAAGAAAGGAATCAGAAAACACATTGCTGGCTTGTGGCACCTTCAGAATGAACAAAAATGCCACACAAATTCAAGTTGATGAGGCAAAAAATGCTGCAGCACCATTTAGCTAAATCTATTCCTGTTGTCACGATTAAACTGAAAGGTGTAAATGAATTTAAAGTGTCAATACATGGCTTAAGATTGCATCAGGTTGCTAATTTTATACCTGGTGCAAGACTAACATTATGAATTAGCATGTTTGAGTGTGTAGCCAGATATATGTACAGTAACAGTGATGATAGTGGCAGTGTGTAAATGGTCCATTTTAACAGATAACAACACTGTTTACAACACAGAAATCCATTGCAAACTCGTGCCAGACAGTCGTATATAGCCAAAAGGCACCGTCAGCACATCCAGTGATGATAATGGATGCTGAGGACACATTTAAAGTGCTCAAAACATTTGACAAACTCAATGAAGTCAGGAAACATCTGTGCCGATGGTGGGAAAGGGCGGCCCATTACATCAACACATCATCACAATCATAAATAAAAGATGAGATCACATGTTTGTACTGCAAAACCATTACACTGCAAAAAAAAAATCATCTTGTTTTCCTCTATTAATCATCCTTTAAGAAAGATACATTTACTTGAGATGGCAATGCATCCATTTGTTTATTCTTAGTATAGCTTAATAGTTATTAAATATATGTAATGGTTATTATAGTTAACTAAAACCACAAAAAATAAATCATAAAATGGTCCTTGAACTAAAAAGAATGTTAACTCAAATAAAATAAAATATAACAATTATTTCTCATTTTCACTAAGTATCTTGTAAATGTGCATGTGCTAAAATAACTTCGCTACTACAGCGGTAATACAAATTAATAATACCTATAAACATATAAACACGAAAAAATTAGAAATTAAAACAAAATGAAAACACTAAAATTTAAAACTACATTAACTCAGTGTTAAAAAATAGCATAACATATAATAAGTACATTATATTGTTTTTGTTATTTTTATTAATTATAGAATATAGTATTTTCTATATAATTTGTTTATAAATAAATGTATTCTTAACTATATAATAATTGTTTTATATATATATATTTATATATATATATATATATATATATATATTAAATTTTTTATTATATTTATATATTACAGTATATTTTTCAATTTATTATCTTTTAAGTATAAATTATAAATCAAAAACAAATTTAATTAAAAAGTTAATTCAAACCATTTATTCAAAAAAAAAATTTTTTTTATTATTTTGTGACACTTAATGTTTTTCCATGTTGACTTTTCTTGTTTTATGTAAACCAAAAAATGGTTTATATACTCTGAAATTACAAGACAACCCAATTTGTCAATGTTTGAAGGAAAATACACTTAATTAAATAAACATCACAAAGCAATTCTGTTTCATTTCAGTCATTTTATGGCCATTAAAGACACTATGACTGAAAATCAAGATGAAAAACAGTGAGAAAGAAATGATTTTGCAGTGTGTAAATCTATCATATGCTGAGGTACTCCATCACTCAGTGTGGATTGGCGTGTCCCGTCTGTGTCCAGTGATTCCGAGTGTCATCCCATCCTGTATGAGCTCATGTTTTCCACACCATTCCCGATCCGCTCGGCCTGGTCACAGATGACACAAGCCTTGGCCCTCAGGCAGGCAACCGGTTTGTTTTGAGTGCTGATTTCCCTTAATGTTGCGAGTAAACATTTATTTCACAGGCATCATGCCTCACAAACAACAGGGCTGTGCGCAGAGCAGGTGGCCATCGTTTCATTAGAGGGCGGTCCGCTTTTTAAAGGCCTCCACTCACATTACCCCAAAATGGCTGTAAAAGTTTCACCGCTGCTTTTTCCTCTGCAAAACCCAACTGAACACTTAAAATAATAAGTCGTTTAGGCTTGGCCTGCAGCGCCACTGACATCACTTCCTATATTCCAAGAGCCCATTATCTTATATACATCTGGCTACGGCTGAACACAAACCACTCAAGAGGGAATTCACGGTTAAAATTAAATTCTGCTGCACACAGGTCTGGGGTCAGTCGTGTGTTCGAGGAACAAGAAGTGCAAGATCTGCAAACCGACAGAGCAACAGAGAGACGGTACAGTTACAATAACACTGGCTTACTGTGTAAAAGTCATGTCCTGGAAGTGAAAAACTGATTTTTAACAATAACATAAAATACCTAGGAATGAACTGCCATGGGAATAATTCACAAATGAGAGACGTGGCTGTGTCAATGATGAACTGCCTTTAACTATCATTTTGCATTATTGACACACTGTTTTCCTAATGAATGTTGTTCAGTTGCTTTGATGCAATGTATTTGGTTTAAAGCGCTATATAAATAAAGATGACTTGACTTGACTGTTACCACTCCCATGATGCACTGCAAATCAGGATTATTATAGCTAACGAAAACTATATAAAAAATAAAAAAAAAATCACATTTTCACTTGGTTAGTCTTGATGTACTTCAATTAACAAAAAATTAACAAACAAACAAAAAAAAAAAAAAAATATATATATATATATATATATATATGGTTTAAGGACTAAAATCAGAGATTATAGCACTCTTCGCAGACCTATGGTTACGTCACGGACACTACATCCATTTTTTATACAGTCTGTAATATCGCAAAATCTTGTGCGCTGCTAAAAACCAGGAGAAACAGCTCTGTATTTAAATCAGGCGCGCTGCATCATTCATTTTGTGTTAAAATATTGTTTTATAGTGGACATAAATGTATACTTATTTCATATACACTTCCCTTTAAACATTAAAGTACTTTTCAAGTACCTTCTCGAAAATATGGCTGTTTTCAAGGGTTTTCCAGGACTTACATTTTCTTAAGTCACATTAAAGCACTTTAAGCATCTTATACGAACCCTAGAGTTGTGTACTTGGAATTAAACATGAAATGCATTACATTTTTGTATCTATTAGAGTATTTTCCAAAAGCTTATCATCACACTGTTTTAGAATAAAATGAAACCACAACCACAACAACAAGCATCTGTGTACATGTAAAAGATTTTACATTTAACAAATTTCTTGCTTCAAATATTTATCTCAGAGCTGGTTAGTTTGGTTGATGCTTTAATGAACACTTAAAAAAAACAGTATGGTGAAAAAAAATATGAAAAAAGCAGCTTGCTTTTACATGCTTTTACACATACATTTAAAATCTCAAATCTGAATCTGAATAATTAAAACCATCTTCTTTTTTTTTTCAGTATATCGTCATTAAGATTAACCTGGTAGATCATAAAGTTACCTGTGGAGAAGAAGTGAATTTCTCTTTGTCACCACTGCACTGCTTTTCACCATCTTTACACAGCAACACCTAAACAAAGACATAAACATCGAGCTGTCATGATTTATATTCATTATCTGAGACCGACAATATTGTGGTTTGCTTTTCAAGACCAAAACTGATCATCGGTACTTCTTCGAACAAACTAACACACAGTAAAAACATTCATTAAGAATATTTTTAATGTTTATTTATTAATTTATTCATATATTAATTCATATTAATGCACTTTTATTATATTAAGAACAAAACAAATACTTAGCAATTCTGAAAATCATGTTAATTGCTAAACTTTTCACTGAAACTGACTATATATATCGTAATGAAATAAAGATGAGAAACATAGAAGCATTGTGACTAGTGGAGCCAGACGTTTATATTGGATCGTATAAATACACAGAAGCTTTTCTCCTGCTGACCCATTGACATGAAACAAAAGCCGAGTGAACACATGCAGAATCCTGAAGGTGGATTTGAACAGAATGGAGCCTTTCAGTCGAAGCTCTGACATCATTTGAACTTGAGCAGTGATTCCAGGAAGAGCAGCGTTACATAATAAACACATCATCTGAGCACACGACCGCACTCATCTCCAGCCCTTCCCAGCTCATGCCTATCAGTTCACGAGGCTCGCATGAACTAATATTAAAGCTGAGAGAGTGATGGCATCATCAGTGTATTTGTGGATCAGCGTTTCCATGGCATCTCTTTAAGCTTTTACTAAACAACAGCAACATGTGGTGGATTCTCCAAAAACAAGATTCCTCAATAGCAGGGCATGCCACTTTTATTCCAGTTACATGATGTTACTGTCCTTAGTAGTTTATGTAAGCATGTTTAACTTGATATAGCAATGTTTTAAAGTTTACTGCACTTAAATGAGATTTTACAGGCTATTTACCATTACATTTCAATCTTCATTGGCATGTGTGATGCATTTATAAATGGTATAGGTACAAACATGTAATATATTTTTTCCTAATCATATCAATTTAAACATTTATATTGAAGATTTTTGTTTGTGCATTTAATTAAATTAAATTAATAATAAGCACAGTAAAAATATTAAAAAAAAATTCATTCAAAACATTCATTCTTTCATTATTATATCTATAAAAGCGCTTACTTGTAAAGCATTTTACACACTACATAAATAAAATGAATGCTGATTTCATCATGTATAACAATAACAACCTTTGAATTTGTTTTTTTTACTGATACATTACGTAATATAAAAAAAAAAGGCATTTTTGTTAATAACCTTAATATTCTTTGTATGCCTGCTTTAAAAAGCAATGAAAACTTCACATAAAACAACAAATATTTTTATTAACTTTCATCCTGACTGGATTATTGATTGGACATCAAATTTGTACAAATGAATTCAAATAAGCATGTCTTACCTTGAACTGTGAGCTGGGTTTATTCTCACAGCTGACCCCCACTATTTTAGGCAGCTGCGTGTTGGAGGATGTGATGTTGTTATTGTTATTAATATTCTCTGAGTGTGCTCTTATTTTCTTCAGCTCCAAACCTGGAGTCAGTCTGTCTTTCGCAGCCTCCATTCGGCTGGAGATGGTGATCTTACGGATGGATCTGGACGCAGTGTTCGGTGGCGAGACTGTGTTTCGGTTCTGGTTGTCGTCGGACTTCTCTTCGCGTCGATGTTTCGCCGCAGGTCCACAGTGCCTGTCACGGCCGAGATAAAGACACACCTGTTCATTCAGGTGCCTCAGTTTGCAGTTATCAGAGAACGACCGATTCGGAAGAAAACCATCGGGAAAATCTGAGCACTTTGGCACGGCTGGCGCCGAGAGTTTGGTCCCGATGGTGAACGGCTGGATTTTCCTCACGATGCTCTCCGACATGGTTCTAAATCACAAATTAAAAAGTCCAAGCTATACTCGTTCCTCTCGAATTTAGTTGTCCACCTTCTTGTGCATGTTGAGAATGCACAAGACGCAGCCCAGGATGGCCTCCTTGGACTCCTGGGAACTGATTCGCTCCCAAATGTGGCGCAGGATGGTGCCGAGGTGCCCAGCAGCCGCCGTCAGGCTTCTGCGAAGGAGCTGCGCGGCAGAAGCTGCTAATCTGCTACTGAAGAGACTGACAACCAGAGAGCGCAGCAAGAGGAAAACGGCTGGCATGCTGCCGGAGAGAGAGGGAAGGAGAAGGAGGGGAAGCTTTCGTGAATGAGGGATGAAGTCACCGGACCGGAGTCTCTGTCAGAGCATGTGCAGAGCGCAGGCAGGGGGAAGAGGAGGTTGTAAAGTCTGGCTGTCAAAACTTCCTCTCTGACTGAGAACAGAGGAGCCTGGGGATAAGAGCTGGACGGCGGAGACGGAAGGAGGCCCCTGGGTGACCCTTTCGGTCAGGGTGAGGCAGCGCAAGAACAGAAGCGCTTACCTTTTAGACCAAGTGTAAATATTTATTAAAAGTTGAAGATCGGCATGTTTCGGAATCTTGCCTTCAAGCGGAACATTCCAAAGTTGAAGACGGTTTTCAGATGTTGTCCAGAAAAGATTCTTGGCTTCAATTAAATGCAAAAACATCGGAGGTGTTTATGCTTTCGGCAGCTTCTGATTTCTGGAGTTGCGCTCGCGTCTCTGTCTGCTCTTCAAGTGAACCGCTCCGGACTTTCTCCCTGCGTCTTTGTTCTGGGCCTTGGTAGCAGTTGTTTCGACAGGTTTCGTCCCAATGAAAGTGCACAAGCTAATTTAAGCTCAGGAATGCCATGTGTTTTGAACAAATGTTGGCTTCGTGTCTGACCTTTGACCCCTTGACAGCGTGTGGGGCTGACTGGTCACGTCTGAATAGCAGAGAAAACAACATGATTGAGTGAGAAAGCAGACGTGAAAGTCTGTTGAAGAAGAAAGTTGTGACAAATATTCTAGAACGCCTCAAACTAATATTAAATGGATAGTTCACCCAAAAATTTAAATTACAGAATTTATTCACCCTCAACCCAACCTAGATGTATGACTTTCTTTTTTCAGACGAATAAATATATATATTTAAAATTTTAAGAAAATAGTATTTTTTTTCCCATCAGAATTGCCAATCTGCAATAGCGAGTTTGTATCTCTATTCTGAGAAAATATACAATTAAAAAAAAGTGTGAAATGCTGGAAAAGGTAAATTCCAATATACAAGCTCGCAACTGTGAGAAAAGCCAGAGTTTTAAGAAGTTTATACCCCACTTTTTAACTCAGTTTATCCACTCGCCACATTTGAACTATTTCATTTCTTTATCTCTTTGCATTTTTGGAGAAACATTTGAATACTCCTGAGCTCTCTTTTCTCTTGGGGCAATCAAACTTTCATCCAGATTCGTTTAAGCCTCATTAAACAACCAGGACGTATGTTTTAACACAAATAGTTTAGCATTTCGCCAATATTTCAAGAGTAGGTATATCATTTAGCAGATCCGTCACTCAGCAGCATGCCATATGCTTGCGTCGCTCCTGGTTATGACATGGTTAATGACCGTCGTAAAAGGCTCTGGTTTCACTATGAAGTCATCCACACACAGCCTTTAATGTGTTGCAGCTTGAACATCAGAGATAATTCTATACACGAGGAGGGGCCACAAATGAAATGGGTGGAGTTTAGAAAGTGCTGGACCTTCATTTCACATGATGTCGCAGCTCAAAGCCTGTTCTGATATTTCAAGTCTTAGGCATGACTGTTAAAATTGTACTGCAACATGCCAAAACATATCGGCATATGCACAGACAATAGATTACTGGTTTCATGGAACTTTGGGATGAGATCACTGAAAAAAAAAAGTTAATTTTACACAATTTGGCCAGATATGACTTCAAATGTATGGTTTAAATTTATGTAAAAACATTTTCCTCCCCTCGGTCGTTACAGTAATGACAAAATATCTTGTTCTTATTACTGCAATGCAAAAAAAAACTATGATATGTTGTTTCAGCTGTAAAGGTTTTTTACAGCATGAGTGTTTAATAAATGCTGACTTAAAAATATACATTGCAAATTTTACTGTATTTGAAATCGTGAAAAAGGAAAACGTTAAAATTAAATTCAAACTCAAAAATAAACTCAAATTACTCATAACATTTTTTTTAATAAATCATAAAATAAATAGAAGTTGGGAAATTAAATATACTTAACTGTCATGAACATAAATGCAAAAAGTGTTAATGAAACATTAAAATATAATAAACAATGGTGAAACAACAAACCAAATACCTCAGAAAAAAAAACGGTAAAAAAAAAAAAAACTTTCTGCTTGTGTATCTCATTTGCATTTTTTCCCAAATCGGCATTATGGTAATGATATTGGTTTGATGAGAAAAAAGTATGATTTATTATTTAAATTGTAACGTTTTAAATATAATGAGTATTTATTTAAAATATGCAGTCTTAAATTAAAAAAATTACAAGTACCTTTTTTTTAATATAAATTAAAACTCATAAATACAAATTTCTTATTAACTCAAATTACTCAAATCTAAAAGAATTAAAATAATTCACATTTTGGGAATTAAATTTACTTAATTTTCATGAAAAATAAATGCATATGGTGCAAAAAATTGCAGAAATAGGCTTCATTTTCTCAATAAAAACATAACAAATATTTAATTAACAACAAACATCATATAATAAACAAATCACTGATGAACAAAGTGATAAATCACTTTAAGGCAACACTTTTGTTTTTAATAAAACAGAAAATGGCAAATCTAGTTTAGGATTACTTTCTCTTCTGAAGTTTCATTAGTCTTCAAACTAGACTTAGTCGTAACACTATTTAGCAACTAAAAAGAAAAATATTTGAATAAAGAAGATTAGAGAAAACAGACCAAAACCACAGACAATAAGATTGCACTTACTCTTGCATATCAGACAAGTGAGGTGTGCGTATGGTTCTTGTTTAAATAAATATTTTGCTCGTCTCTGAACATGATCTGGCGGCGGGAAGATGACGCTGGGCTAGATGATATCATGCCCTCCCAAGATGATGATAAAAGACATGCTGGCTGGCAGAAGGTGGGCTTATATGTGCTTTAATGCAGTCAATAAACGCAAAAATCTCCTCTGAGATGAGCACTGATGTCATGGTGTAGCTGTGCTCATGAAAATGTGCGGTCGGATGTGCTTTTCTCTGCTCTTTGATTGCTCGCCTTCATCATCAGGCTTTGGTTTGGGGATACAAGGCTTTATGATTACAGAAAATGAACTTTTTGCTCACTTGTTGCTAGTTTTTTCCATTTACATTTCACCATGCAATCGCATTGCGTAATGACACAAGACCACATTCTCTTTACTCTAATGCATAAAAATATATTTTTTCAACTTTTAAAGATGTTATATTATGAGTATGTATTCAACATGTGCTGAATTAAGAAATATTGTACATTTTACTGTATAACAACAGAAAGAATAATAAAATGCAGCTCATAATACTCCAAAAAAATTAAATAAATGAAAAT
Source organism: Carassius auratus (assembly GCF_003368295.1). Lineage (NCBI taxonomy): Eukaryota > Metazoa > Chordata > Actinopteri > Cypriniformes > Cyprinidae > Carassius > Carassius auratus. The sequence continues at coordinate 1,984,530 of NC_039280.1, forward strand.
AAATGCCAAAAGTATTGATAAAATAGCATAAATATGCTTAATTTCTCAATGAAAACAAAACATTAGTAAAATAATATTAAAATAAATACAAATAAAATGATATAATTATAATATTACTGAAATTTTATTTCAATATTGAATTGAAAGATTATTATTATTATTATTATTATTATTATTTATTACTACAGCTTTAGATTTTCATTTTCTATTTATTTATCTACCAGAGGCTATACAAAATAATACAATTGAATCATAATACTTGAATGAATTTTATTCAATAATTTAACAATATTAACTTTACAAATAAACAAAAAAAAATCAATAATAATAATAGTAATAATGATAATAATAATAATAATACAAATAATAAATACAAATAATAACAATAATCTTTCAATTTAATATTTAATTAAAATTCTAATATTTTCCAGGTGATTTAAAAAATTAAAAAATAAAAATAAAATAAAAAGTAAATATGCTTTACAGTCAGTCAATGTTTTTTTTTAGTAATATTTGTACTAATTACTTTTAATTATTTCATGATCATGCATTTGCAAACTGTCAAAGCAGAAACTAGTTTTAGTGGCATTCACAAACTTTCAGAACGGAAACTACTTTTGTAAGCACAGTAGAGCTGAAAAAGTGGGTTGATGTGCATTTGTTCAAATAAATCAACAGAATGTCTTTTTATTTACAAAACGAGCAAAAACCACATGTGCCACGTATGATAAATACGTCTAGCCACATCCGTGCCACACACGCAGCATATATCAAGGGCCTCATTAGAGAAAATTACAGCTCTGCATTGAGACAAAGGGCCCTTTTACTTGACAGAACGCAAGTATCACATCAGTTTGATCTCTTACTGGGATGCTCTGAATAAATGGAGAAGCGCAAGATGTTACGACCACAGAGAAAGAAAAACCTTTTGATGTATGTGATCACTGGAAAAGCACGCGGGTCAACTGCTGCTCATTTATACTCAATAACATCAAAGATTCTTCACACGAATGAAAAATCACAAACTACTGCTTTACATTTGCTGCAGAAAAATTGCTGTATGCAAATGCCAAAGCCAAAAATGTATTCGCTTAAGGCATCATTCTTGTCTGCACAAGTTAACTTTAATGCTTCGATTTGGGGTTTTCTACAAATCGAAAACCTGGTGTACAACAATCATGACATCTCTCTCTCATTTCAATCGTTTCTACTAATGTAGACATCCAAGCAAATGGAGACTTTTGCTAGAGATTTTTTTTTCAAAGAAAAAGACCTTCCAGAAAAGATCTTATCAATGTCTTGAACTGTGTCTGCAATCAAATGTTATATATCTCAATATGAACTCACATTTCTTATGAAATACTTTAATACCGTGTTTTCAAATGTATCCACATTGGATAGGGTTTAAAAAAAGCTCTGTTTTCCTTGACTAAAAACGCCATATTCGGTGTGAACAAGGCCTAAAACACTTAGATCCCCTTAAAGGGTTAGTTTTCCCAATAATCAAAATTACAACATTAATAACTCACCCTCATGTCATTCCAAACCAGTAAGACCTCCGTTTATCTTCGGAACACAGTTTCAGATATTTTAGATTTAGTCCGAGAGCTCTCAGTCCCTCCATTGAAACTGTGTGTACGGTATACTGTCCATGTCCAGAAAGGCAAGAAAAACATCATCAAAGTAGTCCATGTGACATCAGAGGGTCCGTTGGAATTTTTTGAAGCATCGAAAATACATTTTGGTCAAAAAATAGCAAAAACTACGACTTTATTCAGCATTGTCTTCTCTTCCGTGTCTGTTGTGAGAGAGAGTTTAAATCAAAGCAGTCTGGATATCCGGTTCACGAACTAATCTTTCGATGTAACCGGATCTTTTTGAACCAGTTCACCGAATCGAACTGAATCGTTTTAAATGGTTCGCGTCTCCAATACGCATTAATCCACAAATGACTTAAGCTGTTAATTTTTTTAATGTGGCTGACACTCCTTCTGAGTTAAAACAAACCAATATCCCGGAGTAATTAATTTACTCAAACAGTACACTGACTGAACTGCTGTGAAGAGAGAACTGAAGATGAACACCGAGCCGAGCCAGATAATGACTCGTTCACGAGTCAAGTACCGGTTGCATCGGTTTTCGGATCACCAGTACTTCTTTCGGGCCGTTCGATTAAATAAACCAGTTGAAGAAAATGGTTCACCTGTTCTTTTGTGCTCGACTTAATGGCGTCATTGGTGATGATTCAAGCCTTCAGTTTACCCGCGCTCATAACACTAGCACAGAATCAGTTCAGAATCAATCACCAAAAGAATCAGTTCGGTTCAGACGCTCTGTGTGTCGGTTTGCTTCACGCTGAATCACACATGCGCAGTATCATCAGCTCCTCGGTTCGGACGCGTCTGACAGAAACTGTTCTTGACTCGAGAACGAGTCAATCATTCGTTCATTACCTGGCTCGGCTCGGTGTTCATCTTCAGTTCTCTCTTCACAGCAGTTCAGTCAGTTTACCATTTAAGTAAATGAATTACTCCAGGATATTGGTTTGTTTGAACAGCCACATTAAAAAAGTTAACAGCTTAAGTCATTTGTGGATTAATGCGTATTGGAGACGTGAACCGTTTTAAATGATTCAGTTCGATTTGGTGAACTGGTTCATTTTCGCGATTCGTTCGCAAACCGAATATCACAAACTGCTTTGTTTTGAACTCTCTCACAACAGACACGAAAGAGAAGACAATACTGAATAAAGTCGTAGTTTTTGCTATTTTTGGACCAAAATGTATTTTCGATGCATCAAAAAATTCTAACTGACCCTCTGATGTCACATGGACTACTTTGATGATGTTTTTCTTACCTTTCTGGACATGGACAGTATACCGTACACACAGTTTCAATGGAGTGACTGAGAGCTCTCGGACTAAATCTAAAATATCTCAAAGAGCCAGTAAGATGAAAATTGTAAGCTTCCTATCACTGTTAATAAGTCCTGTACATTAGGTTTAAATCCATCCAAGGTTAAAAAACATTGTCATTTTGTCAAAATATCATTTTAAAATTACCTCAATTCTCAGAGATCCCCAAACGGTTCGCGCGAAGCTGTTCAAAAGATTCAGTTTCCTTAAACCCCACCTTTCGGTAGCATACTGTGTTCTGATTGGTCAACTGACATAGTCAGTTTTGATTGGTTGTTCCGCACACACCTCCACGGTAAACTATGCTTTAGCATCTGTTTGGGGTGAATTATGTCTTATTCCTCTCATCGCGAAGCAAACAGTAAAATAAAAAACTTGAACAGTCTCACTGCTTTTTCTTCTGTGTGTGTGTATTCAAGCCGCGCGCTTCAGTTTGAATCTGAATAGCGCGTTCAGCGCGGGGGCATGGTCACATTATATATAATGAAGGGAAAAACTGACATTGCGTTGTTTTCATATGGATTACTTTATCACAGAATATCGGTTTTCGGAAGCACTTGTTTAGTTTTAAAGTAGACATGTCAAGCTTTCTTTAAATATCTCTCTCATGTCTCTTCGTTGAGTATTCACGGAGTTACACTTCATTTTAATGACGTGTTTGTAAATGACGATCAGCGCAGACAGGCTGCAGACAGCACACATATGATAAGACGCTCGGGAGAAAACAGACACATAACTTCATAATCATACTTCGCGTTGTGATTCGGAGATGCTGGTTGTTCTAATCTTTTATGGCCAAACGCTTTGAAAATCCCGCTGTACTCACCGAGATTAGAAAAGCAGTCATCAGTGAAATGTTGTGAACACAACAGAAGGGATTGGTTGTACTGCTCTGGTATTGTGGTGAAAATTAATTTTAGCCATTGGTTCCTCTGATCTTCATTCTTTGGCAGTGAAAATAAAATAAACTCGGCTTTACAATTAAAAACACACTGTCTCCTCGACATGATGCTCTCACACCAACCAGAGCGTCTGTGTGTGTGTGTGTGGGGGGGGGGGCAGTTCAGAGTTCGTTTCTCTCAACACGGTGGGCGGAGATTATTATGCAAAGTGTCCTAGTGACGTACATAGAGATGGGCAAAAGATTTGAAATCTATAACGACTCGTTTCAGCGATTCAGAGTCGACTCCTTACTTTAGAAGCCAATAACTTTATAAATCGTGTACTTTTTGGTTTAATTACTTTGCACATTGTTTACACTGATGGACAGCTACATCATACACTGTAAAACAGGTAATTTTTGATTTCCCATCTGTGTGGCTCTTTAAACTGTGTTCTGAAGATGAACGGAGGTTTTACGGGTTTGGAACGACATGAAGGTGAGTTATTAATTACATAATTTTGATTATTGTGTGAACTAACCCTTTAATGACTGAATAGCAACACCCTGGCAGCCACCCATTTCTTTAAGAAAATGACAAATCCAGTTAGGCTTCATTTTAGATATAGTCTTAAATTGTATTTTCTCATAAAAAGTACTCCAATAATCATTGTTTTATTTAAAACAGTGCCATTTTTTGCAGTGCAGAGATGTTGACTGATATCTGGTCATAATACAATTCCCATACAAAGATAAAATGTAGGAACTAAGTGTGTTTGGTTTTGGCCGTTCTCCTACACTAACACAGCAACACGAACAACCAGTTATGGTCAGGATCACGGTCGCCCAATCATTTCATCAGTAAACATGAAGAAACTGACAGTTGAATAAAATGACAGCATGCACAAACACAACATCACAGAAAGGACGGCTTGTTTGACTCGCCAAGCTGGTGAATGAGAAGTTTGTGAAAACAAAGGACGAAACTCGACCGAGAGGCAAACAAAAACTCTGGCAAAATACCGGTGAAGTCATAAATTTGCGATGCGAGTATCTTGTTTGTCTTGAATTCCAGAGTCATGAGCTAAACCTCTCGTGTTTTCGTCGTGGGATGCACAGACACTTGACCTCCACTGGAATCTCTAAATTGCTTTATTCTGTCCCCACAAAAGTAAATAATGCACATTAATTTGTCTTACGCCTCAAGCATGCATATTTAAAGGAGAAACACAACAGGATGCATTGTTCAATGCTCTGTCTCATGTTTTAAGGAACATTAACCATCAGAAAGGGCCTTCTGGCACCCAACAGCTATGACTTCATCTATTTATCATTGATTTAATATGCTCAGAAATGTGCCAGAGATATGTAGCAAGTTACATATCTGAGAGGAGTGCATGCCTGATGGATGACGTCTGCATACACCTGGAGCCGTGTGTTTCACTGAACCCAGACATCAGCTCATGTTAGCAGTGCAAAGACACACCAGCGAAAAGAGACATTTTACCACTAAAATAACAGACTCATTAGTGGTTACTACTTCTTTTTTGTCACTTATTCAAATTTAACCACCAAACGATTGCAAAAATAATTTGATTTCTTTTTTCCACCATACCACAAGTCAAAAATTAAGTGTCATTTTTGTAGTGTTAATAAGAAAATATCACATTAATAATAATAAAAATAATAATATAGCTCAGTGTAGCTTTAAAATAATAAAATTAAAATGTACCCACCCAACATAAATGCAAAACTAATACATTTTAATAATAATGGTCCCAATTGCATAGCATCTTTCCATAGCTCGAGGTTGCTTCATAAAATCAAATAAACATTTTTATAAATTACAAAATAAAAATGTAATCGAAACATATAAATTTAACCACCAATCATCCTTGCGAAAATAATTTCAATTTTATTGTTGCAAATGCCATAATAAATTTAAAATGAATAAAAATTAAATAAAATGTTTACATTTAACCACCAAACTAAATTTGCAGCTGTACCACAACTTAAAAATTAAGTGTCAAGTACGCACCAATAATAATAATATTCCCAATTATATAGCATATTTCCATAGCTCAAGGGTGCTTCATAAAATAAAATAAAAAATGAATTCTAAAAAAAAAAAAAAAATAAAAAAAAATGAAATATTCAAATGTAATTATCAAACATAACTGCAAAAATATTTAGATTTTTTTTATGGTATCCGCCATACTGTCAAAAAAAATAAAATAATAGTAATAATAATAATTTACATTTAACCACCAAACATAATTGGAAAGATATTTAGATTTTTACATTGCCATGATAGTGGTGTTAATTCCTGCCTGGCCACTGCTATACAGCTGCTAATGTATTCTGAGGGTTTGTTTAATGTGGCTAGGTGCTCCAAACTCACACAACTCATCAGTGATTGTATTTCTGTAACAGAACAGACATGGTTAAAGCCTGGCTGAACTTTGCAGCCATGTGCTCAAACACATGTGTGTCGATGCCAAGCGGAAGCATAAAGCCCAGAGCTGGATCAATATCAAACACCGTGTGGAGGTCCACTGTGCATTCACATCCTCTAAAACTGAATCGCCACACATTACCCTACGTATCAGTTTGCTGTAGAGCTGAACTATGAGTCATGTGAGTCTCAGTAACACCCCAGCTGATTATTTGACATCCAAAATAAGGTTTGTTCTCAGTTTCAACAGGATCTGGGCCTAGACATGAACACCTTGGAGGTGAGCTGCTTTCACTTCTTTTGCAAGCTGTTTGATTGTTGTGCATCACTGAGAGGGAAAGACAGACAAATATACAGAAGACACAAGCAATAATAATACTTTTTAAGGTCAGCGTACTCATGTGCATGGATGCAAACACTTCTAGCGATGCAAACTTGATATTTATTTTCCCTATCTTGAGCTTGCTTTAAAATAAAATAAAATTCAATTAAATTCAAATTTGACCACCAAGCACAATTGCAAAAATAGCTAGATTATTACATCGCCACGATGGTGTTGTTGTACCACTCTTGGATGATAGAAAGGCTACTACTAATAATGGTAATAGTAATTAATTAGAAAATGATCCAAATGTGTCCGGCTACGCTGATAACCATCTTAAACGACTGAAACGAAACATCTGTGACTCTCAGACTTGCCAAATGACGTAATGCTCTACTTTAGATTTGTGGTCAGACGTGTAGACATTTCTCAAGATCGTTCCCTCAGATTCAAATTTGAAAGCAGAACAATGTGTCCATTTACAATCAGCAGCACCAGAGGGGGAGAACGCAGACAGCAGGCTGAAATAATGCAGCGCTCAAGCCTGTGCACGTCCAGTCAATACAGCTCTGTAGCGCAACAACCCTGCTTTTGTGCCACTTCACTTAATCAAAACTATATTTGTCTCAATCAGAAGTCAATTAATGACATTCGGACGCAGAGACGTATTTAAAGCAGGGACCCAAGCCGTATCGAGTCACTAGGAAGAGTGTTGTTTTAGTGACAGACTATTATAGTTTGTATTTATTATTTTATGTAGAGCTCATGCTCTACAGCTGAATTGAATTTTTTTTACGTTTCCACAATTTTGTTGTATTGTTATTTATTTAGTTTTTTTAATATAGCTTTTATTCATTTCTGTTATTTTTGTACATGAAGATTTTATCATGATTTCATTTAAATTTTTTAATAAATCATCATTTTGAACTATAAATACTTTTTAAAATATGTATACATAGTTTTATTAATTTTTATTTCACTTTTAGTTTTAGTTATTTTAGTACATTAAGTTACACCGAATTAAAATGAGAAATGTTGTCTTGGCAAATAGCTGAAATAAATAGCTGAAATAGATTTTTATTTCATATTTCTATTTCAGTTAATGCTTAATAATTGAGCAGATTTCTTTTAGATATTTTATTATGCTTTTTTTAGGAGTTGTAATGGGTTTTTATCCTTTTTTTTCATTTTTACAACAAATTTGATTTGCATTTGAGTTTTTATTTTTATAAAAAAATATATATAGTATATTATATTTTTTAATAACATGTATTTAAGTTTTATTTTAGTATATTTTTATTTATTTTAGTACATTAAGTATTTTTTTTATTGTTAGTTAGTATGTAGTGTTGCTGTTTGAACATAATATCTGCAAAGTTGTGAAGCTGAAAGTTCAATGTAAACAGAGATTAGCAGAGATACCATCAAAAGCGGTGAATGCACAGGTTCTGCACGATCCTTTTCAATAATATCCTCTGCTTTTCAATCAGGCTCTAACTAATAAGCAATATTAACGACATTGTTGTTTACAATACAAGCGGAGCACATGCTGCTGAGGTGAGGGGTGGGACATTTTGACGCGTGCTTGAGGCGGTTTAGCCAATCATAACACACTGGGTTAGCTAACCAATCAGAGCCCATTGCCTATTTCTGAGGGAGGGGCTTCATGAAAACAGGAAATGATCAGCGTGTTTCTCAAAGAAGGAACAGAATGGTGTGGAATGAAGGTAAAGTATGTGAATAATATATATATATATATATATATATATATATATATTTTTTTTTTTTTTTTTTTTTTTTGCATTTGTTTTGCATTTGTTTTGCACCCCTTCAAACTAAAAATGAAAATCTTGAATTAAAAATCTTGAATTAAATGTTATTTTGTATTTTATCAAGTAACAATTTTTTGCTTGGTTTTAGCAGAAACTTGCACTATTTTATTAATGTTTTGAATTAGTTTTTATTTGCTTTTCCATTTTAGTCAAAGTTTTAGATTTTTTGTAGTTTTTATCATTTTTAGTTTGTGTTCTTTGTTAATTTTTCTTATTTTAGTACATCAAGTTACACCAAACTAGAATGAGATATATTTTATTCTATTTCAGATTTTTTTTTGACACAGTATCACACTTTTTATTCATATTTAATTACTTTTTTTGTAATTCTAAACTTTTAGTAGTTTTGCTGTGTGTTTTTAGCATTCATTTATCTTTAGATAACTACAACAACCTTGACTATAGACCGTCGAGACTTACTTTGTTTGTTTGTGTTTCTAAAACAAGTATAAACTCTCTGGTCCCATCGGTTAGAAAATTATTTTTCCAACCTTGGTAATAATTTCATGGAGTTTACTCATTGTAAATAGATCCCAGTATATTTGCCATTTGTTATTAACATAGGAACAAATTATTGGTTTTAAATCCATAGGAGGATCAGCACAAATAATGTTTCTTTCGCAGCAGTTGGTTTCTTCATTTCCTTTGTCTACACAGTGCCCAGATACCCCCCAAAAAAACAGATATTAAAGCTATGATACTCTAGTTCCAGCAGTAGAAAAGTAGAAGTAGAAAATCATTACAAGTGCTAGATGAGACTCTCTCAATATAAAGTCCGCCTCGGGTGGCAATCAAGCGAGAAAGAAACTGACCGGCGTGAGGTCATTCAACATTTAGTCATGTTCTGCGATGATCTATGTAATGCTGGAGCCCAGTTTCCCCACTTACTGTACTCTGGACTTTTTACCCCCTTCAATTACTGTGATGAAGGGTTTAACCTTTAACCCATGATGTCATCGCCGTCTGTCAGGTGGCCGCAGCCTTCATTACGCAGGAGGTTTATGAGAAACATGAAGAGGTTTGGTTAAACACATGGACGCAGCTGTCGAAGCGCAAACTCTGCGAGTCTCATTTCTCACCCAGCAGGTATGACGTTTAATCACAGGAAATGTTTACAGCCTGTTAGCTGTAATCAGAGAGCCAGACGCATCAGACCGTCTGCTGATGTCAAGAGTGAATTCTTGCTTTTCTCTGGATGTGCAAATTGGTACTGAGCCACACTTGTGAAAAGCATCCTTAACATTCCTAATAGTCTGTGTCTGCGTGGTTTTATAGCATAAAGGTGTTCGATAAAATGCCAAAACTATATCATGGCCCAGCTCTAATCTACTAAATGCAACTATTAGGCATGAGGATATTATAGAATCAACATCAAACTGTTTAGAAATATAATGTGCACTGAGAAAAACATGAAAATATTTTACTTGAGTTGTTGAGTTGGCATTTGTGTCCTTCCTCTCTCAGATGGCAGAAGTGTTGTTTTTCTCTTCCAGGCGTCATCTGAATCTGCGAAACATCATCTAGAACAATAAAAAGATAACAGATGAGCTCATGTTTGGACACACACATCACACCGGTGTGTGTATGTATAAAGTGTGTGTCAGATCAGATGGATAGCAGGTGATGGAAATGTAAGATTATTTAGCAAATGCAAAATAACATGGCATCCAGCAGAAATTCCTGCCAATTAAACTTAGCCTCTGCATTTTTTTAAATAGAAGAAAAAAAAAACAATAAAAAATTATGCAAAATAAAATAGAACATATTACCCACCAAATATAAATGCAAATAAAATACATAGATTTTTATATTACATTTGCAATTTTCCACCGCAATAATACTGCTATTAGACAGGCCATTTCTATACCATTGCAATGCAATAAAATGTAATAATTTGAATAATATATTGCCACCATAGCTTCTGTTTGTGTTTGTGTGTGGATGGATTGATGGATGCATTTCTTAAAATGTATGATTTACAAAAAAATAAAAAAAAATTCAGTGAAGAGTCTTTCATTTTTGCTTTAGCATGTGGAAAACTTTAATAAGCTTAAGAATCTTTTTCAACTATAAAGAACCTTTTAATGCCAATAAAGAACTTTTATTTTTAAGAGTATATAAAAGTCATTTGAAAAGGCAAAGGGATGTGGATGAGATCCTACTTGTTTTTCTTTGTACAGTAATGGACAAATATGTGTGACGGTCAAGCCTGGAGACAGGCGGTGAGAAGACAGCTGGAGAACACACGTCTCAGCATTTGCTGAAGTCAGTTGCTCGAGTCAAATGTTTAAATCCCACATTCATCTGCACACAACTGACGGCTGGCTTTTCAGCATCACACGTGCAGCTAAATTTAAATGTGCACTAAATATTTTATGTTTTTTTGACTGGTTTACAGCATTGATCTTTAGTTAAAGATTTCATACTGTTTATAAAATGCTATAATAATGTAAATTAAATAAATACAATTATACTTTTATGAAAGTCGTATAAAATTGAAAACCAGATTTTAAACATGACATCTTTCAAATCAAACATAAAAATGAACAGATATTGCAGACACCGAAAGTATGCAGATATATTAACATGACGGAGGGCTGAAATGTAAAATGAACAAATTTGTAAATACATAAACAACAGAAGAAGTGTGATTTAACAGCCAAACAAATATAACAAAGCAATGTTATTACTATTAAATAATCATGAAATAAAGCTGATAAATGAATGACGGCTGAAATAAAATATAAATATTACATGAATAAAAAAATAGAAATATTGCTGTGGAAAGTAACAAATAAGTTTTCATTGACGCACTAAATGTCCTAAATAAAAATAAATATAAAACTAAAACTGAAATAAAATTAACCTGAATATTAACTAACTAGAATATTATACACAACATTTTTTTTTAAATAAATAAAAACTAATGAAAAAACAAATCCTAGAAACTAAAATGAAAATATAAAACCTAGAAACTAATTTTATTGTTACAAAATTAACACTACAATAACACTGGAACAAAACACAAGGCAAAATATTACAGTAATATAAGCCTTTTAAGTCAACAACAAATTACATGGTATTTTGCTGCTATACAATTTTTTATGGCATCAGCATTTTATTATTAATTTTTTTTCATTATTTTCATCTGTGAGCGATTAGAACAGACCTGTAGAATTATTTAAGGTCATGTGACACCAGTTGTGACTGTAATTGGACACAGTATTAAACAGTATATTAAACTCTTTACGTGTAAAACATGAAATCATAAACCGTACCATCGAAGTAGAACTTATTACAGCATTTACTTCCGTAAAGAAATGAAAGGATTCAAGGGTAACTTGTCAGGAAGAGGCTGTGGCTAGCAGTCATTCATTTGAGATGGAGATTAGGGTGTGCAGAAAAGGAGCACTGTTCATTTCATTACCCCTAAATTAAGGGAAAATGTATGATCCAATCATCTAGGCTTGGAATTAGATCATGTGTCATGACATCATCCTTCTGTCTTACTCTGTCGAACTCTTTCTGTCCGACCGTAGCTTGTTCAGGAAAGTTATATTAATATATTAAATCATGCCATACTTGTTTTCGCAATGGTCAAATTAGTCTTGGTGTTCTTTGGGTTTTATGGTTGCTTTTTTGCCAATGCCGAACTAAAAATATGTTCCTCTTAACTCATATTAAACGCCATTGAGAATTATTATGAATATTATTTAAAAGACCCACACAGTGACTCACTTTGAGAAATACAGAAACCCTGGATCGAAGCCACATGTTGAAAGCAGTATGAATGCTAGAGAAAAAACAACAAGATTACAGCAGAGCAATGGCAGCCCAGTTGTCGTCTTTGTTGTTCGTTGGATTGTATGTTATTTAGGGTGTGAGGATTCACAGAAACATCTGCTCTGATACTGGAAATGTGCAGTTATATTTAGTTTGAAGCTAAGATTAGACAAAATTGATATGCTAAATGTTCAGATGGACAACTGAAGGCATATTCCTCTACTGCTAGGCCAGTTAAAGCCAAACATGCAGCAATATCTTAATTACAGTCTGTAAAAAAACATTTAGTCCACGTCTACACACTCTAGCTATATCACTTCTATTCAGCAAATGCATTCAGTCTCAGAAATGCTACTTTGAAACATTTACGTGTTGACAGAAATAATCTGAACGCAAGAATACAGCTCTGATCTGTCAGCACTGGGGAAACTAATCACAGAGACACAAATGAATAAATTACTGCAATTTAAAAAATGCTAAGGGATGAATGAATAGACAAATGGCAATGAACAGAGTGAATAAACTTGGTCTATTCTTTTTTTGTAATTGCACTGCCTTAGAGTTTTAATGTTTGTACTGTTATAAAAGAAAATAAATATTTGCTAAAAAGTAAAAATCACTAAAAAGAGCCGGTTTATAAGATTGATGCATTCGGGAATCGTATTTCACTGGTTGCGATGCATGCTGTTGATTCACTAAAGAGAATCGGCTCAGAGTCATAGGTTTGTGAACTACATAAGCTGCGCTTTATGTTTTTGATTCATTAAAATACCCGTTCATAAGAGTCGATGGCGTCAGGAATCGGACTTCATTGGTTACGTCACATTCCGAAACTATTCCGTATTGAAAACATGGATTCACTAAAATGTCTCGGCTCTTAAAATGTGGCTCTTATTCCTATGCGTTTGGGAAGCACAACAGCTATTCAGAAACCATTCTTCTAACTATATCACTCTACTTCTAATCCAAAATCTCTGAAAACAGTTTGATTGCTTTATACAATAGTTAGCTTAATTATGTCACTGGTGATTGGGCATGTGCTCTGCCTTACCATGTTAAAGTACTTTACTTTTGTCTCCCACTGGGCATTTGACAATCACAGGCCACCTGTCCATCATTCAGCGAATTTAAACCACAGCACCACTAAACCATCAGACTCACAGCATCTGCTCTTTCTGCTGTTAGTGACATGCATTCCTGCAGCAGTTGGATGCGGTGAACAAGAGGACAACTGTCTGCGCTCTCGTGACCTCAGTGTGTGTGTGTGTGTGTGTGTGTGTGTGTCAGAGAGAGAGAGAGAGTGTACGGGAGAGGCATCTCTTATCATGACACACTGGGTCAAATGTGAATTCTTTGTGGTCAAACAGATGACTCTCATACAAACTCATCTTGTTCACAGCTGCCATTTTCCCAAAAAGATGGTTTGGAAAAGAATTATACATATAATATAATTCTTTATAATTATATATATAAATTAGGACTTTCAATTGCTTTTTTATGTGTTGTAAATGTCTCTTAAATTAATACTTTAAGTTTAACAATATACACTACTTTACCGTTCAAAAGCTTGATGTAAATATTATGAATGTAACAAATAAATGCAAATATAACAAATTTAAAAAACAATGCTGTTCTTTCAATTTATCCCCCAAAAAACTGAAAAAATATTCTTAGCTCTTTTCAACATTAATAATAATAATAATATTTTTTTTTTAGAAAATAAGATTGTTAAAAGGATTTCTGAAGGATTGTGTGACTGGAGTAATGATGCAAAAAATTCAGTTTGAAAGTCAGCTTTGATTGTTAATAAACTGTTTAACTGCACTCCCAAGTGGATATTAAATTATGTTGTGGGATAATTAAATATATTCTAAATAAACTACAAACATAAAATTATACAGATTTATTTTGTCCTCACATTCATTCTTTTAACTCCTCCCTCTCAGTGACACACAGTTGACTGTAAGGCTCATTATGCAGCTCAGTATGCAGCTCAGTATGCAGCTCATTATGCAGGCCTTTGTCTTCTCAGGTGTAAACAGGCGGCAAGGAAGTCGACCGGAAGTTGAAGTCGGCTGCGTGCTGGCATCTTGTAGCAGAACTTCACTTGCGTTAGCATTCCCATTGACTCCCATTCATTTTGGCGTCACTTTGACAGCGAATAACTTTACATCTGAGGCGTTTAAAGACTCTGTTTGTCCATTATTTATTTCTAAAGATACACGACAATGTGTAAAGGGCTCCATTACCTTCTATGTTACATTATGGCCCCGTAGAAACAGTTTTTGTAAAAAATAGGCTAACGATTGCGTCATAACCACTCGGCTCTCTGTCGCATTACCGTACAGACAGGAGGAGAAGCTCGCAGGCAATTAACTTAATATGGCGTACTGGCGTTACATTTTACAATACTATACAAAATAATTATTCAGAATACTTACTCCTGCTCACTCACGCCAAAGAACTCCCCGCTCAAGCTCACCGTCTCTGCAAGATTAACGATGGCAGTTTGCACACACAACTACTAGAAGATTTACATCTGTCAGACAGGTTGCTGAATTCGTCAAGCTTCGTTTGAGTCTGCGCGTCAGAAACGGAAGTGCTAAAAAACGCTAAAAATGGGCTTCAATTGTCTCAGTTGAGTTCCAATGGGGTCGCTGTGTCCATTTCTTTTACTGTCTATGGGTGTAAATCACAATGATATTCATGATAGTTGATACCTACTTGCATATGACATTTACCAACAAAAAGTGTCTTAGAAAAATTAAATCAATATATTATTTTCTGTAAGTGAGTAAACAAGATGATTTTCACATAATTTAGAAAGAAAAATTCTAGGCTACAAGCAACCAGTTCTCAAAAAACCCGGGAACCAATGTTCTGTATGTGTTATTCAAGCGATTTAACATTTTTAGTTTTTCACTAACCACGCATAAAAATTTTTTTTCTCAAAATCACAATCATGTACATGCATGCATTTCACATATTATTATAGCCCAGTTTGTGCTGATTACAGTGAGATTAGACTTGGATGATTTATGCAAATGTACGTATGTTTATTATTAGTGAAACCATAGTCAGCAGATGATAAAGAATAGACATGTTCCAAAGGACATAGATGGCGATTCAAAATCATGCTGTCTGAAAAGTGTTCTGACTGAAAACTACATCGGCGATGACCAACAGCCAATGAGAGAGCAATATACAGAGCAGGGGGAGTTCGGGGAGGAGTTATAGACCACAACATCAGCAAGCATGGCTTCATTTCAGAAAAAAAGCTTTTTTCTCTGTCTATTTGTACACATGAAATGGAAGATAAATTAGTATAAATTTACCAGGAGCACCAGTGTCTGATTGACGTTTCATCTGAGCTATCCCGGTCTCACGTGAAAACTCCGGTCTTGCACGTGTGATATTGCGTTGTTTCCTTTTCAAAAATACACTTATTTCACCTCATTTGTCTTTTTTCTTAATTTTTGGAAGTCATAGGTCCAAGTAAAATTGAAAACGTATGTATCATTAATTTAAATAGGTTACTTACCTTGAAATATTTCAATTAACAGGCAGAAATTGTTGCTTTTGTTGCAATTTTTCCTTCACGAAAAAGTCCATTGTCTAAAACATAAGAATAAAGACATTTAGTACAACACATTTTTAAAAAACATGTCAATCAATCTAGCTTCATAAGAGAAATTGCTGTAAAAATAGGTTATTCTAATAGATGCATAACAATATTCAATATGAATAAACCATTAAAACACTTGTGTTGTGTTCACACCAAACGCGAATAGAGCGTCTGGCGCGAATGATTTCAATGTTAAGTCAATGCAAAGGCGCGTTTACGCGCGTCTGGAGGTCTCGCGGCGCGAATGGGGCGTTAAGCGCGGCGCGGAAGACGCGAATTCGCCTCATTCGCGCGAATGACGCGAATTGACGCGCGAATAGAGCGCTCCGCGCGAAACGCGCGCTAAGCGCGAATGGTGCTTTTTGTGCATTTAGCGTTTGACGCGAATTCGCGTCTGCCGCCCGAGTTGAAAAATTTTAACTTTGGCGTCAATTCGCGCCGCGTTAACCAATCAGGAGCCTGCTAGGAGTCACTCATTCAACAGTATGTTCCTGCAGTCTCCGGTTGTGCAGGGATACCCTTCTCCACTCATTCAACAAGGAGGAACGACTGATGTTTTCAGTGAGGAGTCAACCGGAGCTATATGACAAAAGTTCATATTTCTATAGAGACAGGAATAAAAATGACCTACATATATATATATATATATATATATATATATATATATATATATATATATATATATATATATATATTAATAGATCAATTGAATTAAGGCCAAAGAGAAGAAACGTTTCATTTTACCCCACACGAATTATATTTTATCTTGAACCACTAAAGACACAACAGAGCCAGCGGCAAATGTCAGAAGATCTAGCCGAGGTAAGGCTACTCTCGGCGGATACATGATGACGGAGCTCCTGCTGATCGCATGGAGCTCATTTCCGAGATCGGCGAAACACATTTTTTTAATAGACGCTGTCATTATAAATAAACCGCATATTTGAGTTTAAAACAACTACATTCTCGCCTGAAATACTTTTAAAACTACATTTCATGACACAATAACAGTAATATTTTGAAAATTATCCGAAAAAAAATGGCGGTTGAAAATGCTGCGTGTGAACTCAGCTGGCAGAAGCCCCCCCACATGACGCGAATTCGCGTCTGTTGTGTTGTGAAGTTAATTTCACGCGCGAATGAAGCGAATTACTCGCGGGAATGAAGCGAATGATCTCAAAATGGTCAAGCGGCAAACTAGGCGCGGTAGACGCAAATTTGACGCTCTATTCGCGTTTGGTGTGAACACAGCATTACTTTACAATTAATTAGTGCTGGTGTGCTAAGACAAATATGGCTTCTGTTTTACGCTCCCTCTTAAAGGTTGGTTGTAGGAGTAACGTTATGTAAATTTGGGACACTGGTATAAATTTCCCCTCAAAGAGCGGATTGCCTCACGACCGCGCGTTTTTCTTTCGTCTGGGTTTTGAACTTTTATAACAGAAAATTACAGGTTCATTCAAACAATTCAAAACGGAGTCTGTTGTCTTTTGCATGACTGATGTGTGAGCTTAGAGCTCGCTCGAGCAGCTTCATTCACTGGTCCGATCCGATAAATGGTCCGTGCAGCTTTTCTAGCTTAACTCTAATGATTTCGTCAAACTTTCACATTTCACCAGACATTTTTATTAACTTTAAGTAATACTTGTCTAAAAAGTTTTGCAGCTAATCTTTTAATGTATTAATGCTAGCGAACAAACAGGAATAGCATTCATTTACAAATCTGATTCTCTGGGGGAAACAAACGGACTAAAGGGAATTAAAACTTTTTCTAACCTATAAAAAAATAATAATTAACGTATCATACGCATTACTTAATGTTATAACAGTTATATACATCATACGATTATAGTAACAGTTACTTACCTTTCATAATCATGCAGGCTTTCACTGACGCGCTGAGTCGCTGACTGGACCATTAAAATTTGAACGGAGTGAAGTGGGAAATATATTTAACAGTTGGGTTATAACAAAAAATAAATGACCCAACAAATTTTAAGATAACACAACACATTGAACCGATATCTGTAACCAGGGGTGGTTCTAGGGTGAGTGGAGATCGGGGGCTTGATAGCTAATCATTTGAGTCAGTTCGGGAGTTCGTAGCGGGTTCGCGAATCATTTGTGTCAGTTCGGGAGTTCGTAGCGGGATCGCGAATCATTTGAGTCAGTTCAGGAGTTCGTAGCGGGATCGCGAATCATTTGAATCAATTTGGGGATCGCGAATCATTTGAATCAGTTCGGGAGTTTGTAGCGGGATTGCGAATCATTTGAGTCAATTTGGGGATCGCGAATCATTTGAATAAGTTCGGGAGTTCGTAGCGGGATCGCGAATCATTTGAGTCAGTTTGGGGATCGCGAATCATTTAAAGCAGTTCGGGAGTTCGTAGCGGGATCGCGAATCATTTGAGTCATCTGACTACAGTTTGGGAGTTGGAGCGGGATCGTGAATCATTTGAGTCAGTTCGGGAGTTCAAAGCGGGTTCGCGAATCATTTGAGTCAGTTCGGGAGTTCAAAGCGGGTTCGCGAATCATTTGAGTCAGTTTGGGGATCGCAAATCATTTGAATCAATTCGGGAGTTCGTAGCGGTTTCGTGAATCATTTGAGTCAGTTTGGGGTTCGCAAATAGCTGTATATGGATAGGCATTTTAAACTAATTTAGTAGCTAGTTCTAATTACGTTTTCCACGCTTGTTTAGGTGTGATATGTGAACTCATATTTTTTTGTTTTAACGATGTGCCTTTTAACAGTATCAAGTATATTAAAAAACTAAACAAATCGTGCCTAAAAAGTGCACGCATCTAGGCTAATGATGAAGTCATACTAGTGCGTGTGTGCATTTTGAGTGCGTTCTTTCACTGCATTATTAGGTGAATTCAAATGCATTTATGAATGCATGTGAATGATCACAAAATTCAAGATATGAACCCTTTGTGCCAAACGGGTTCATTCTTGTCATTATAGAACCTTTTTAGCATAAAAGGTTCTTTGGAGATGAGTAAAGAAGCCTATGGTTCTATATAGAACCCCAATGATCCCTTTCTTCAAGTTTGTTGTCATTCTAGGGTGAGTGGAGATCCGGAGCTTAGCCCAGAAAAATCCATGTATGTGACTTTTTATTTTAATAAATCAGAAAGATTTACCTTGTTTAAAATATAAAAAAACAATAAAAAACAAAAACAAATTTAAAACATTTTATTTAAAGTTTATCCCTTGTATCCTGACACATATGCTGATGTTGTGTCTCTATCTCACTTTTTTTTTGTCTCTGTCTCTGTTTTATTTTATTTGCCAATCAAGCCTGACTGGCTACACTCGTCCTGGTAGAACAGGGATAAGAAGCAAACATTAAGCAGTGCACTGACATACTCTCTACAAAGATACAAAGGACTTTATCTCTGTGTTTATATACACTTAAAGCCAAGAATAATTATAAATGCAGGGCTCTATACACATATTTTTGAAGGAGCACTTACACAGCACTTACAAATTGCATAAATAATCTTATGAGGATAATTGTATCAAATATAAAATTTGGAATACAGAAATATTAAATTATGAAAAATTTTAGAATGGTACTTTGCCACTAGGTGGCGGCATGCCACTGCCTTAATGAGTGAGTCGGTCAATCATTTAATCAATGGATTCGTTTGACACGGATGATTCGTTCAGAAAAAAAGTACAAAAGTTACTCAAGCAAATTTATTCAGTAAACACCAATGTGTGTTGCTGCAGAGCACAACAACATGCTTTGTTTGGAAACATTTCCTTTGCGAAATATGTCTTTTTTATTATATTGTTTATTGAATTGTTGTCCTGACAGAAAGGTCTGCCACAGACCGTGCTAAGCAAACATTATAACCGCTCTGTGTGTTTGTGTGTGTTTGTGTGTGTGTGTGTCTGTGTGTGTCCTAAAGACTGTGCTGTGCAACCGTTAACTGTTAGATGTTCAAAATGTAACGTTAAACAAAGAATTTTGAAATTTTAAAATTGTAATTTTCAAATAAATTGATCTAGTAAAATACTACACGCCAACACACCGCCTGCCTCCAAAAGATCTAATTTCATTGGCTGGATCGTAAAGACACTCATCGATGGTTGGCCAGTTTACATGTCAGTCAGAAGCACTAGACTCAGTGGGCAGTTTTCGTCGGGTGTGAACAGGCGGCAAGGAAGTCGACCGGAAGTTGAAGTCGGCAGCGTGCCGCCATCTTGTAGCAGAACTTCACTTGCGTTAGCATCCCATTGACATCCCATGGAATGCATTCATTTTGGCGTCACTTTGACAGCGAATAACCTTACATCTGATGTGTTTAAAGACTCCATTTGTCCATTATTTATTTCTAAAGATACACAACAATGTATAAAGGGCTCCATTTTTGTTACATTAGAGCTTCTATGTTACATTATGGCCCCGTAGAAACAGTTTTTGTAAAAATAGGCTAACGATTGCATCATAATCACTCGACTCTCTGTCGCACAGTAGAGATATTACCGTACCGACAGGAGGAGAAGCTCGCAGGCAATTAACCTAATATGACGTCCTGGCATTACATTTTAAAATACTATACAAAATAATTAATCAGAATACTTACTCCTGCTCACTCACGCCAAAGAACTCCCCGCTCAAGCTCGCCGTCTCTGCAAGATTAACGATGGCAGTTTGCACGCACAGCTACTAGAAGATTTACATCTGGCAGACAGGTTGCTGACGTCATCAAGCTTAGTTTGAGTCTGCGCGTCAGAAACTGAAGTGCTAAAAAACGCTAAAAATGGGCGTCACCGCGCGACTCTCCCGGATAATCGAAAATGGCGGGAGCTGATTGCTAAAGCCACGCCCACCTAGCGCGACGGCATTGTCAGCAGTGGCAATCCACCTGTCACTCAAGTGGCCACGCCCTTAATTATGCTGAACTTTAAGGCTTAATATAATTTAAAAGGATGATTTATAAAAAAAAAAAATTCACCCCCCTCACAGTGGTCATGAAGGACAAAATTAGCAATATAGACCAAAATCATTTTTTGAACCAGGCTGTAAACGTTTTTTTCTGCTGTAAAGTTGGGCATTTTAACATGGGGAGTCTATGGACTGACTCTCTTCTGCAGTCAGCCTCAAGCGGACAGTCGCTGAATTACAGTTTTAGTCACTTCCTTATTGGCTTCACGAGAGAGAGCGAGAGGTTGCCGCTCGATGACAATAATAAAAACATTTGGGGCTTTACTGAAAACATTCGGGGCTCCAGCCCCCTTAGCCCCCCCCCCTAACGCCGCCCTGTGTGTAACCCAACGGTTAGGTAAAAAAAACAACCCAACATTTTTTACTGTGTATTTGCAATAGTTTGTGCTTCAGTTCAATTGGTATATATTGTATATATTGTAATCAATATTTGAGAAATTATTGTTGTATCTGATTGTATTAGTCTAGTCTATATAGAGAGATAGTCAATGTAAAAAGAGTGCATGGGAGAAGCAGATGATCACAAAAAAGCAGAACTTTATCACTAAAATTATTTCTAGGGACAATTTAGTAGTTGCTGGATATTGGTAAGGACTTCTACGCCCATAACCCGAACTTTTGAACATAGTGTAGGCCTATATAATTATAACTTGACACTCACAGACAGATGTTGGTTTGTAATTACATTGTGTGTGTATGTTGGGTTCTCTGAATGAAAGGCTGTGAAGGCGAGAAGGCTGGTGTCTGTAATCATCAGCTGCTCCTCCATTGTGCTCCAGTGAAGCAGCTGCCAATCACAGCCCAGCTCACACACGCTGATCCCGCCCCATGCAGGCCTTTAGAAGCCCATTGGACAGCTGACCTCCAGCCCTCAGCTGCTTGTGCTGTCAATCAAACCATCAGCTGCTCTGCTCAGGATCCATCCCATTATTCAGCATTGCACCATCATTTGTGATGATTTCAGAGTGGCATTAAAGAACACCACAGCATTTGCATTCTCATTCATTTTTATAAAACATGGTAATACTGTGATATGTTTTTATTGGTATGGGTACGTTCACACACGTTTATTCAGTTTTGTTTGTATTGTGCTCTCAACTAGACATTTGTAATGTCATTCATAAAATAAAAAAAGAAAGAAATGACTGCTTGAATAAATGAATAAAAACATTAAATGAATATAATAATATATTAGTGCTGTCAAACGATTAATGGCATTCAAAATAAAGGTTTTTGTTTGCATAAAATATATGTGTACTGTGTATAATTAAATATATATATATATATATATATATACACACATACAGTTAATATTTAGAAAATATTTACATGCATATATTTATATTCTTATATTTTATGTTATATATAAATTTATGCATTTAGCAGACGCTTTTATCCAATGTACTAACAGTACATTCAGGCTTTCCATTTTTACATATCATATCATGTGCATATCATAAATATATTTAGCATTTCAACATAGCATATTTTTTAATGACTATATACATGCATGTGTTTGTATTTATATACATTAGGGCCTAATACTTCCATTGTTCATTAAATTTCAAACAGGAAAACTTGAAAAGCATTGAAAAAAGCTGGAAGCAAATGCCTCCATCTAGTGTCTGTGCAGAGGAGCAGGAGATGAAGGAGAAGAAGAAAGTTCTGCTGGAGCTCATGATGCTGATGTAAAGATGATGAAGTGGAGCAGACGAGGTAGAGAACTGAGAATATGATGAAAAGCTGTCTGTTCACTTTCTCTCTGAAAGTTACAAGGGCTGTAAATGTTCTTCCTGATGTTTTTCATCTCACTCTCCGTTTGCTGATGAATGTAAGAGTAAAAGAAAGACAGAAAGAAGTAGGTCGCAGTAGAAGAAAAAGAATTCCTTCAAATAAAATGTTCCTAATTTCTTCACACACACACACAAAAAAAAAAAACAGAAATAAAAAAGAATATACTCTGAAAAAAAAAATTATTCATTGAATTTACTAAATTATTTTAAGGTAAGTGGCTGCAATCAATTTATTTGAACTAAATTGAACAAATTTAGCTGAACAAATGTAAACATGTATATATATTGCAATCACCTAACTTTTTTTTACATTTTTTCAGTGTTTTTTTACCATTTTTGTCTTTAGATTAGAATTGTTCATTACACTAGAGGCTTTTGTTTCTACAGATATATACAGCAATGTGGTAAAACAGTGTTAACTGGCAACATTTAAATATTACAATTATGAAAACAAGCTAGTAATTTTTTCTTCTTTGTAGATTTCCATTGAACAATAAGCAATATGATCAAACAATCAGAAGGAGCTTTTATTTTGGTTGTGCAAGTTTATTATTATTTTTTAATCAAACTAAAATATTCCCCATATCAAAGACAGTAAGACATAAATGTGATGAACCGAACGGCTTCATCTCAATCACGCATTTATTCCTCACACAAAAGTTCCTGTCTGGATGCTCCAGGTCTGTCTGGTTGCTAGGCAACTGTTGGCGTGATGCGGTTGCTACGGAAGCTGTATTTTCTGGTTGAGTTGAAGTGAATGAGACGCTGTGCTAAAGATCAAGAGGCGATTCTGAGACTCACTACATTCACTAAAGCAAAGATTTACTGAGAACACAAGCTTCATTAGTTCTACACACTCTTTACAGACTATAGGAGAGAAAAAAACATCTACAAAACACCAAGAAGTTCATCAAAACCCTTTCATCACCAGCAGATGGAGCCGTCTGCCCACATCATTCATCTCAAAACTTCAGTATTTTAAATTCTTCAAACAGGAACATGACAGAAATACATTCATGTATTCAGACGTTTTTATTTGTAATCAATCTGCATAAAGTCTATATAATTATTGGAATAATAAAATGTATAAAAATAACTATTACATCTTATTAAATATTTAATATAGATTTTTCAAGATTTTATTTTCTAAATAATTTGATTGTTGTTTTTTTCTAACCTACAATTATATATATTAGAACATTTCAACCAGATAAATATATTTTAATTCAATATATTAAACGTAATTGTAAAAAAGGATCAATGTTTTTTTTCTACCCAATATTAAAATATTAGAGAAACATTTTCACATACACTTATAAACTGTTCATATTTCATATTGCCATGAGAAATATATTTGATTATATCAAATAATAACATAAATTGAGATTATTAAATATATATAAAAATAATTTATAATAATACAAATATAACAACATAATAATTGTACAGAACTTCAAAACGAATATATACTGTATATATTTATATTATAAATATATATTAGAATATATACTTAAAACAAAAATTAGAAACCTTCAACATAGTTTAAAAAATGTTACAAATAATATGACAAGAATTTATAGTTAAATAGTTTCAAAACAAATTCATCTTGATAACGTCTGATAACAAAGAAAGGTATGTTATGAATTTGATTGCAGTCAGCTGTTCAATTTAAGTACAGTTAGATAATAAAATTTTTTAGGTCAACCAATTACCAAGCAAAGCTTCATTTTGTTCAGTCTTCGGTGTGAAAAGTTTACATTAGAAATGAAAGAAGAAGAAAAACACTTCAGCAAAATAATCGAGTTTCAGATATACACATCCCGCCAAAACAGTCTTTAGTAAATCAACATCTTTTATTCAGTAATACCATATATAATGCAATTGCATATCTTTGGCGAAAATACATTTTATAATCATTTTATTAACAGAGGTTAGCGTACAAAAACCAGGGGTTTGTGTGTCTATAGCAGACGGGAACAAGCTCATACTGAGGGAGGCATTTACATCTCACACACTCCATTCACTAACATCACCTCTGAGTTTAGTTTCACAGGAACATCTATCAGTGGACACCGAGAATGGAGAAGCAGTGCATCATGGGACGGTGATCAAAACTTCTCATTTCACATACTGGGTCTTGGCAGTTTTATTAGTTAATGGTCAATACTTCTTAACCTGATGCACGAAAAAAGAAAAGAAAGACGACGGCAGGATTAGGAAAGCAGTCTTGGCAGTGATAATTTGGCACCAGAGGAGCAGACACTGATGAAATGAAGAATGGAGCAGCGGGTCGTTTCTTCTTCAGGTTTGAGGCAGGGATTCTGGTGTTTTGGCACAGGTCCTGCATGTGCTTCTTCTGCTTCGGCTCTGTTTTTAAAGAGCGACCGGCTCCTGATTCACATTACAGACGGAGGGTCACATGAGGAAAAACAACAAGAACTGCTGAGCTGACTTCATTCTGTCCTCTACTTACATACAGCATGAAAAAACATCCTTTTTAAAACATCTGGTTACATGTATCTGGGCTTTCAGATTTTCTGTATATGTGCCAGGAATTCAGTAGTTTCTCATTAAAACTTTAGTGGATTATATTTCACCCCAAAATAATAATTACATAACTACATTTTGATGTTTGAGGTTTTAAATTTACATTTTTTATTTTTTTTTACAAATGCTGTAATATAATTTTTTTTTAATTAAAATTAACAGTTATTTGTTTTCACATTAGATTAACTAATTAACTAAATTTTAAACTTAAATTAAGAAATTTTATTAAGTGCCATTTTCTCCGGAATTTAGGGGAAAAATTACTTAAATTGTAAAAAATAAAATCTTGATCTTTGTTTTCTTTATACAAAATATAATTTCTTATTTTTCTTTGTCATTTTGAGGTGAAATATGAGCTTTTCTTTAGTGGTTTCATGCAATGAACATGCACCTCTACATCAGTTCTTCTTTAAATCCAGTGTTGATCTGAAGTCTGCTGACTGTGTTAAAACACGCAACGTATGGACACAGAAACACATGCATACACAATCACACACATATAAATATATACCAAGAGGATAATTAGAGCTACACAGCTTTCCTTTTTTGCATAGGCTCTGAACAGAGGGTTTCAATGAGCACACAGAAACTGATGGATGATGGGAAAATGTGCTGTTCATTCAGACTGGCTCCAGAGTTGGTGTGTGTTTATGAATCCTCCACTGACGGTTGTGGATCTTGATCTGTGTGATATTCAAGATTAGGCTTTGATTCCAGTCATGCACTTCTTTTGTGTTACTTTTTAAATTCGTTAAAGCCTCATGGTGTAAATCTCATGAAATCTGTCATGAACATTTTCAGGTCATATTTCACTCCAAAAATAAATAAATTAATTCATTAATAATAAAAAATAAAAATAAAGAAAATTACAATAATAACAATCAATGATGAGTGAAGTGACAAATGAGAGAAAATTAAGCCTATTTTAGTACTGTTATTATTATTATTTATTTACATTTTTGCAAAAATTGAAATACACTATGGTAATAAACGTTTTGTTGTTTTTCATGCCAATTTTTGACGACTTAAAATGTAAAAAGTACATTGTAATTCAAAATGTACGTTTTATTAGCAATTTTTGTACATGCCATTTCAAATCTGTAAAAGCATACTAGAAAAAAATAATTACATTATTAATTAGTATCACATCATGGTAACATTTGATGTGCTACCAAAATAATATTATATATATATATATATATATATATATATATATATATATATATATATATATATATATATATATATATATATATATATATATATATATATATCACAGTAATAATTATTATTATTGAGAAAAATGGGAATTTTGAAGAAAATGTCCTAATGCAAAAAAAAAAAAAAAAAAGATCTTAATATTAATTTTAATGCAAAAATATAATTTATTTTTCTTTATTTTGATTCTGGAGTGAAGTGTGACCTGTTTACATGAGATTTACCACATAAACATCACCAAAACACTGACGGATCCTTAAAGAAATCTGTTATCCGTGTCTGCACACAGCCCAACACACACCCAGCTCCTCTGATGAGGAGAACGAATGTAACGCCACCTGCCTGATGACAATTATTGCATTATTTATTCTGTACTAAAAAAAAAGCGCAGGGAATCTTGACGTAATCCGCGTCTATAAAATGGACGAGAGGTTAGTGCTTCAAACATCACAGACATGCACTCGTTCTCTGTATAAATAGCACACTTGGAAAAGTAGGACACTCACTTAAAGAGGAAGCATGCAAACGTTTAAGAGAAAAAACACCAATTTCTCCCTATCCTGAAGCACAACCTGCGTTTCTCCGTAAGTCTCAGTATGGCTTCGTTCACCTCAGCGTGAGGGTTGCTATTGCCGTAGTTTGAGTCAGGGAGGGAATTCTCTCGTATAAAAACACAAGAAAACAAGAGAGAAGGTTTCAATGATGTGAAAAATAGTCACTTGATAAATGTCACCTAAACCAATCCTTTTCGCTGCTTTTCCGGCTTTTTACTCTTGGCCGTTCGCTTCGAGAGATCCAAGCCGGATCGAATCCCAGCTAGATGCAACAGAGACCCGGCCGCCTCCTTCAACTCCTCGTCCAGCTCCGGTTTGGGTTCGTGACGGGCTCGTTTAACCGGGAGAGGGCACTTGACGGCGAGCGAAGGCAAACGCAGGTTCCTCTCTTCCTCCGAATCCTCGTCGCTGTGGAAGCCCTCGCTGCCGGCGCGCCGGCTCTGGCCCGAGTCACAGTCCAGGGAGGACAGCGAGGATGAGGAAGAGCGAGACGAGCAGCGCTGGAAGGACGAGCTGCTGTAGTTGTGGTCCTGCTTTGGGTCACTGCTCACCAGGACCGAATCCGGGCGCGAGAGGTCTAAGGGGCTGTCCGGGTCACCTGAGGACCAAACCACAACACAAGCATAATTACTGATGGACGTAAGATAACCATATCAATGATGAGAATTCAGGGAATCTTATACATCCACCAATGTTTTTTACACCACTAACAAGTTAATGTTACTTAATGGTAGGTTTTTTTTCCCATCCCGATGAAATAAGTATTTCAGTCTTTCAGTGTGTGATTGACTATCTTCGCATTGTGCCAAGCTATGAATACATGATGCTGTTTTGTTTATAATTGTTTAAGCAACTTAATTATATTTCATTTCTAAGCTTCATGCATTTTGTCACAGATAGTCATGTTATTTGATTTCCTTAAATCAATGTGCATTGGTAATATTTTGCTTGATGCCTCAGGAGAGAAGCCAAAAGCTTTTTCCCCTAATAGTCATTTTACAGCCTTATTATATACATATAGAATTTGCCAGATTTTTACATTATTTTATTCATAAAAACATGGTGAAATTGTATTTTATGCTGGTTGTTAACAGTTATGGAGTGATAAAAAGAAAAACTCGCTCAACAAAATAAAAAAATATTTTTAACCAGTGTAAATTTTTCTGTATTGTAAATATATGAAAATTAGTGTGTATTTAATTGGATTATGCATTATTTGTATATTTAAACATGGCATTTCAGAAATCTTGTACTTCAAAAATATTTAGCTATTTTAATTAGCATTTTTAAAGTAATCAAACCACCAACAAACATAAATATTACAAATATTGTATAGTTAATATTTCACAATTTTCAATATTTAACCATCCCATAAAGGACAGAAAAATTCATTTTCGCCATGTTTTTATGAATAAAATGTATAAAATCAGGCAAATGCTATTTATAAAAAAAACCTCTGTAAAAATCTGCAAAATGGAGATTTCTGAAATTGATATAAAATAAACAATTAAAATATGAATTTTGCATGTTTTCTTTCCACTAGTCTGAAACAACACATTATGAAAAGCCAAAATGGGCCAAAATCTTAAAATTGACCAGTGGAGGAAAAAAACTGTCTTGTTTTATAGTGTCTTTCTATTCTATGGCTCTAAAGGATTTTGGGACATGGTCTTGACAGGTTTCATGAGCCAGTTATAAAAATTTGTCATGTAAATTTTCTATCTCTGAAGTATCAATCTGTAAACTGCCGTTATGAAACGCATCATCAAGTACATTTATCTGCCGTCTTAATGAAGCACTCTTATGATGGCTTATTCTGCTACGGGTGATTAAGGCTCATTAGAGGTAGAGAAGACTATAGTGATATGCTTAACGGGGATAAAGATGTGTGAAGGAAGTGCAATGCTGCACTAATTACCAGCAAGAGGTTTTAGTTGCTATGCGGACATATTTGCAAAACCATCTCCATAAATAATGAACCTTTCAAATGCACCTTTCTGCATGAACCTGAACTAAACGGACTCATCCGCTGCACGAGGTGACACTCCGTGTAACATCAGTCTCACAGATACAGATTTCCGATTGGCCAGCATCAACATTACAGAGGCACATGAGCGTATTTGAGAACAATACAATGATAGATAGATAGATAGATAGATAGATAGATAGATAGATAGATAGATAGATAGATAGAATGTTAGAACGTTAGGTAGAATGTTTGACAGATAAAATGACTGAATGTTTGATAGATACAAAGGATAGTTTGACAAATACAACAATAAAATGTTCAATAAAGATGCAATAGAACATTTGACAGATATGGTGTTTGAATATTTGATAGATACATTCGATACAACTATACAATGTTGGATAGATACAGCGATAGAACGTTTGATACAGTGATAGAACGTTCGATAGATACAGCGATAGAATTTTGATACAGTGATAGAACGTTTGATAGATACAGCGATAGAACGTTTGATACAGCGATAGAACGCCGATACATCGATAGAACATTTGATACAGTAATAGAACGTTCGATAGATACAGCGATAGAACGTTTGATACAGTGATAGAATGTTCGATACATCGATAGAACATTTGATACAGTAATAGAAAGTTCGATAGATACAGCAATAGAACGTTTGATACAGTGATAGAAAAATAAAACGTTAGAAACGATGGTTAGTTACAACAATGTTAGACAATGACAGAATGATAGATAGAATGACATAATGACTCTTAGATAGATAGATTGATAGATAAATGGGGTGTTCTCTTACATGGGTCACTATGGTGTCCAGGGGCCGAGTTTAAGAGCATCATAGCAGTGGCGGCATCAATGTCAGACTCTGTAAAGGAATAAAGACCCACAGCGGTCACAGCACTGCTCAATGTCAGAGTGTGTGTGTGTTTATGGGGGAGAAATCAAGGGACTGGAGTTTCTTTCTTTTCACACAATCATTCAGAACGCTTGAATTATTCATTACCAACCAGACAGAGGGGAGAGTGAACACAACTGACGCCATACTCAGAGACGGCGAAAGAGAAAGAAAACGCTTGATAAGGACAAATAATGAAACAGTCCAGCCTTCATGAGGACAACAAAAAATAAATAAAATAAATCACAGGGTTCTCATATTTTGTGACCAATGAGTTTCCATACTTCGGAAAGATGACAAATGGGTATAACTTCCAATATTTAAAAATAAATAAATAAATACATAAAAAAAAATAAAAAAATAAAAAGAAATAACAAAAAAATAAAAATAAATGCAATACATAAAAAATGTAAAAACATTGAAATGTTGAACAGTGGAGATCTGCGATCATAAGAAATCACGAAAAATCATGTGGGTGTGATGTGTAAAACCGGTTTCCTAAACTGACAGGAAGTGTCCTCAATGACTCAAATGACAGTCATTTAAGCAAACTTAATTGCTTTCAAGCACACTGGAACATGCACGCTCTTATTTGTTCGTGACTCACAAGATTTCAAATTGCCACTTGTTTTGACAGACATTCAACTTAAAAAACCAGAGATGGCTCACCTTTGAGAGAGCAGCCCCGGAGGTAGAGGTGACGTGCAGGTGAGAAGGCACTGTCAGACACACACACGCACAGAGAAACAAACAGTAAGACAAAGCATGAGTCAAGGCACTTATGATGACAACAGAACCTCAGAGAAGATGTGTGGAACAGGGCTGGTTTGCATGCATGCATCTCCATTAGTAAATGTGTGCGTGTTACCTGGGTGGGGAAGCAGGGGGTGTGCAGAAGGAGTGGGTTGAGGGAAAGTGCTGTTTCTTCAGGGCTTGGATCAGATTGGGTCTGTATTCAGGGTCCACACACCACAGAGAGCCCTTCCCATTAACCTAGAAGAAACACATCGACACACAGTTAGATCAGCGAGAGAGGACAGACGATGACTTCAGCTACTCGAGAGTAAACAAACAATCATTAAGCAGACATTTTTTATCTAATGTGACTAAAGACGCACTTGGCTCACGCAGACTAAAATAACTGCTCATATCGCTTGAGAAAGAACAAATTTACAGTTTTCCAGTGTTTGGGATCAAATCAAAAAAAAAAAAAAAAACCGGATGACTTTTGGTCAGAGGATCTCGCTGCTCAAAGTCTCTTAATGTGATCATCTAAGCATGTGACTGGCAATACAGGCCCTGCCTGTGGTTAAAAGCGGCTGATAAACATCAGAACATGGCTGTAAATGGAATAAAGGGTGTTTATGACAGGATCTGAACCATGAGCTCTTATAATTGCTGTATCGGGTAATTATTATTGCACTCAATGGATGGATTTTGCTGGGAGTCAAGAGTGATAAAGGTAGAGTAACCAGGATCAAGATTAAAGCGATTAAGTTTTATCATCTATGAGAAAAGAAGCTGGTAAAGATCATCTATTTGCCATGCAGTAAAATACAGCATAAGGACAGGACAGGTCAGATTTATACCTCAAAATCAAAAGAAAAAGAATTATAAATTGTAATAAAAAAAATATATATATTTATGAATAAAGCTCACCTTTTGGACTAGATTTATATATATAATTATTTTTGCATGAAAGAATTATTGCAGTTCATGACAACAATAGAATACACTCTTCCAGAATTGTCATTATTCTGAAATCTAAAAATATAATAACCACAAAAATACAAAATAAATAAATAAAATAAGGTATAATAATAATAATAATAATAAATTATTAAAATAAATATTTAAAGTAAAGACAAATAAAATGCTTTTGTTGAGTTGCATTAGTTTACTCAGATTTTAATGAAAAAAAATCAATGCACTGCAGTATATTTTTTTTTACAGAAAATTACTAAAGCACAAAAATATGTTAAACAATATATAATAATATTTATTATAGTAATAATATTTGTAGTATAAAAATTAAAAAGCATTGTGATAGTATTTGTTCTTAAATATCATTGCCAGAAAAAATATGTACATGATTAAACAATGTAAAATAATAAATGTACAAATTAATATGGTAATAATAAATGTAGAAATAATTTATATTTATAATATTGTATTTATAATAATATTAATAAGTAACATTAATAATCGTATTAATAATAATAATAATAAATGCATTGTGGTAGTACTTGTTGCATTTTATATATATATATATATATATATATATATATATATATATATATTTCTTTTCTTTTTTTAAGCTTTTTTTATACACTTATTAAAATATTACAGTAATGAGAAAACATTTTCACTAATGAGAATTTGTGGATGAGGTACTTTATTGCAACAGAAATCTTGAGACTATGCAAAAGATCTTAATGCTCATGAAAAACATCAAATTTTCTTTGTGCAACATAATGTATATAAATGTACTGAGAGACAGAGAGAGAGAAACACAGAGGGATAGGGAGGAGGAGGAGGAGGAGGCCTATAACCTTGACTCAGATTACCAGCCTGCTCATAAACAGGAAGGAGGAAACGTTGTCATGGCAGCCGAAACCAGGCAGTGTGTCTGTGTCTGACGGATGGGCTCTCGTTGACCTCACGGCTTCACAGAAGATCATTCACAACATCCTGACATGACACTCACCGCACAGTCGACAGAGAAATCATCATCATATGTGGCCTAATGGTTAGCTGTGGTGCTCGAGCGGGCAACACAGGTTTAAACCCAGCTCGCAACCTTTCTATACCTTTCCAAAAAGAATGTTCCCAGCAAGAGTGATTAAATCATAACAGGTTACATACGGTGGCCTCAAAAAATGAAAAATGAAGATGGGAAAAAAATAAATAAATAATCAAAAAGCAAAACGTTTAAGAAAAAGAAGTTTGTCGAGTCGAAATGATAAAACAATAAATCTAGTGTTGATGATAAAACAAAGCATTGCTTTTTAATTATTTGAATTCTTGATCATATAAATCCGTTTTTTAGCTTTTACACAATGACATCACATTCATCTCATTAGCAAAAATGTCTACAATATTTTCTCATTACTGCAATAGTTATGCATTTTTAATTATTTGTGAAAATACTGCAACAATATTTTTTTTTGTAAAAACATCAAATTACGGCAATTAGAATTAAGGTGTAATTATTTACTGTTTATATTTTGTTTTGCAGTAATGAGAATTAACTAAAAATTATTAACTTTGAATGAATTTGAATTCATAAAATGTTCTAGATAATATTTTAATATTTTTAGCTTGACAGCACATTCATCTCATTAGCAAAGATTTTCTCATCGCTGTAATAGTTATGTATTTTGAATTTTCTGTGAAAGAAAATATTTTTCTGTTAAAAACTGAACAAAGCTGGGTAACTCAAATTAAGGTCAATTTATTTATTTAAATATTTTTTTGCAATAATGAAAATGAGACGGCACTAAAAATTAATTATTAACTGTTTGAATTCATAAAATGTTGTCGATAATATTTTCGCTTTTTTTTTTTTGCTTTAGCACAATGACAACATATCATTAGCAGAAATGAATATATAATTTTAATAAATTCAGGCAAATAATTTTTTTTTAGGTAAATTTATATTTATTTTGCTCTGCATTTATGAGAATGAAAAGAACTTAAAATAACTAATTAATTATCTGAATTTATAATAAAATGTTGTAGGTAATATTTTAATCATGTCTTTCAGATCTTGCACAATGACATCATAACTGACAATTTTTCACATTTTATTTTATTTTTTTATAATATCACAGTAATTTTCCCCACATAGTAGAAATGTATCTTTCTTAACATATTACTACCCTTATATTTTAGTAAAGCACAGCTGAACCATCATATTTTGGTGTCCCTGGCATTAAAAAGTTTGGAAACCCCTGAAAACATCCACTAAAATCACTGAAAAAGCAGTCCATTAAACCTGAGCGTGAACAGAACAGATCCTGCATTACTAGAGACACGCAGATACAGACACTCGCTTTGATATTTCGTGTCATCAGATATGTAACACTTCCCAAATAGTTTTTTAGGCCTCTGTAACACTGCCCGCTCTTCATCTGCCTCTATAAGATCCTGCGGTCTTTTCAGGAAGTCGAATTCTGCTGCTTCCCTTGTCTTTGCTCACTGTGGCCTCCAGGAATGTGTGTGTGTGTGTGTGTGTGTGTGTTGAGATAAGCGTGTTTGCTCTCAGGGAGGAGCCGTGACCTTGACTGGATCTCCACCTCTTAATCTCAGTGGATGGAGAAATCCTCGCCAAAAACCCCAGCGTCACACTTACGCTCGCTACAACCACTGCGCCACGGTCATGACTGAGTCTACAGACCAGAGCTATTTTAGTATCAGCAATCCTATTATATTCATATTTTGAATTAGTTTATTTTCAATTTTCTTTATTTCAGTCAAAGCTTTTGTCATGTATTTTTGTCTATATAATGTTCAATCATTTCATCATCTTAAACTAAATGAAAATAAGAAAACCTGTCCTAAGTCTTAAGTCTCTGGGGTATATTTGTAGCAATAGCCACAATAAATACATTTTTCTTTCATGCCTAAAATCATTTGGATATAAAGTAAAGATCATGTTCCATTAAGATATTTTGCAAATTTCTTACTATGCATATATCAAAACGTAATATGCATTGCTAATAATGTACTTTGGACAACTTTAAAGATGATTTTATCAATTTTTTGATTATTTTGCACCCTCAGATTCCAGATTTTCAAATAGTTGTATCTCAGACAGATATTGTCAGATCCTAATAAACCATAAATCAACTGAAAGCTGATTTATTCCCTTATGACTAGGTTTGTGGTCCAGAGTCACATATGTAATACTGCTACTAAAATACTTTTTTTTTTTTTTTTTAAGGAACAATCATACAATATTTCTTCAGTGTTTTAATTGTAAATCCCCTTTATTTGCCAAAAAATAAAGTTGGTTTAGATTTCATTAATGAAAAGATAAATTAATGCCTTCATTTGATGACCAAACCAAATGTAAATAAAGCAGAACACAGAATTTATATCATCTAAGGCTATTGTAAGATTAAAGTATACAATTATACCCATTCAAATAATTAGACATGCTAAAACACAAAGTGTAAAAACAACCAGACATAAAGTGGCAAAAAAATAATAATAATAATTTAATAGGCCCCTAAACATCTAATTTTTATTAGACTTTTAAATTTAGGTTTAATGATTTTAATTAATAAGACATGCTTTTTGATTTATAAAATTG
The DNA here is from genome assembly GCF_003368295.1 of Carassius auratus. Taxonomy (NCBI): domain Eukaryota; kingdom Metazoa; phylum Chordata; class Actinopteri; order Cypriniformes; family Cyprinidae; genus Carassius; species Carassius auratus. Next base: position 2,019,611 of record NC_039280.1, read on the forward strand.
AATGTTGCCATTAAAAAGGAGTTAAGAGAAATTTAAACGGAATTTTTAAAAATTTAAACGGAATTTTGAAAAATGTAAACGGAATTTTGAAAAAAAAAAAACGAAACAGACTTTATTTCACAGCTCACCTTCCCAAGGCCCCTCTCCACTTTTCGGAAGCACTTGTTGAGGGACAGGTTGTGGCGCACCGAGTTCTTCCAGCCAGTGGGGGCGCTAGAGAAATACGGGAAGTGCTCCAGGATCCATCCATAGATGTCCTTCACCGGCAGAGACTTGCTGGGCGACTGTTCGATGGCCATGTATATGAGCAGGGAGAAGGAGAAGGGCGGCTTGGACTTGACGGACTCACCGGTGTGCGCCGCGGCCGAGGAGATGACGGAGGCACCGTGGATGCCCTCGATGTCGAAGAGCGGGCTTGGGCTGGACTGGGCCTCGGGGACGCCCAGCGTGAAGTTCTGGAGCAGGTTCTCGTGGAGCCAGTTGAGGTTGGTGAGCTCTTCGTCTCCGGAGCTGGAGCTGTGGTCCAGGCTGGTGGCCAGGGGGCTGGCGGCGCACTCGTCCTCGGGCAGCGTCCCACAAACCCCACGCAGACCCGCTCGCTCCTCCACCACACCCGGGGATTCAGCTTTCTTATCCGGCGACATCCCGATGATGGGACCCATTAAATCAAGGACGTCTGCTCAAGAGAGAAACAGAAAATTTAAAAGATGCACAAAATGGTAATCAATTGAAACGAATAGAAAATGCAATGCAACTCTTAGAACAGATAAAGACACCGCTTATAAAAGCCACACGTTGACAGATAACTTAACACACAAACATAAAATGATGATTGTGATGACACGTATTCATCTGTTGAAATTTATTTTGAGTGCAATCCAAAACAAATATTACAATATACAGTTGTCAAGTGGATAAAAACCTTTCAAAAGTTGTCCTAAAACCTAAATGCATTCTTGTCTAAAGACAACTTAAGTTTTTGATTGATATATATACATATACATATTATATAATATATATATATTAATTACAATAATATGAATTAAAATATAAAATGCAATTGAATTAAATGTAAGGCATCTTACTTATTAACATTAATCATGTTATTGTTTTGGAGTATCAACCATAATTGTGTGGCAACAATAAAAAACGAACCAAGTAATGCAATATAAAAATAAAAAAAACAAAAAAAATGGAAAACAAATAAAACATAAAATATAATATAAAACCTTTTTAATCTCTATTAATTAATTTTTAAATTTATTAGCTGGATTTACAATTAAATGCAATATTTAGCAGACCTGATAAATAAATTTCCATCTTTAATATTTCCAAATATAATGTTGTTATGCCTAAATTCACTTACTGCATTTAAATATTAAACGATTCGCGCATTTTATCTAATAATAATAATAAACATGATGATGATTATGATAATAATAAATAGTAACAAATTTTATTCTTATTATTTACACTACGTTTTGTTTTGTTTTAAACTGCTTATTCAATTAATATTATTATAAATCTATTGTTTAATTATTGTGCATTATATATTACAATAACAATACTATTTATATTAAATGTATCTTATATTTATTATCAAACTCATGCCACACATTATTAATTGGTTAGTTCAAGCTTTTTCCCTTTTTACGACCATTTTTCAAGAGCACAAACTTCGAGTCAAGTCGACTTCAAGTTCTCTCTACATAATCTTCTCTAATCGCTCTCATTCACATCCAGTGATCTGTCTTTTAGAGCGTTCTCGTCTCGTCTGCTGGTATTTCTGGCAGCTGAAGGAGCAGCTCTCGAGTCTGAGGGTTGTTGAGGTTTCTCGAGAGCGTCTGAGATGACCCGGCCTCGTTCTCATCACCGCCCTCCTCCTCACGCAGAACGTCTCTTTTACTCATCCATTACCATGGAACGAGACGTGACCGTGTTGCTTAGGTCACCTACTGCCTATAAAGGGCCGAGCAGGAGAGCATCGCTGGCAGTTATTTGCATTTGTATGAAACGGTTCAATGGGAATTTTATTGAAAGCATGTTGAAATTGCTATCCATCTGGTTTGGATCACATGTGTGTGGATGCTCTCTGTGTAATGGCATTATATCGATTCAAGTTTCATGGCATTGTTTCAGAGTATCACCCATAAATGTGTGTCAACAAAATCAATCAATCAATAAATAAATAAATAGAAAAAAATTAATACCAAATGAAATACAAAACATTAAAACCAATATTCTAAAAACAATAATAAATAATCGATAAATAAATATAAAATGTAATAAAATTAAAAAGAATAAAAAAAAACATTTAAATAAAATTTAAAGAATAACATAATAAAAATATTAATATTCAAGACGAATTTTTAAATAAATAAGATAAATAAAATCCTTTAACTGCATCATGTGTACTTACGTTTCTTACTATTTTTTTTTAGAGTATCATCCATAATTATGCCAACAATTACGTAAATAAAAAACGAATATATAAATAAACTAAAATCTAAAATAAACCAAAATAAAATAAATATAAAATTAAACAAAAATATAAATAACATGAAATTAATAAAAAAAAAAGAAATGAATAAATAAATAAATATATATATATGAAAAATTATTTTTACAAAATTAAATGGAATGACACTGATTTACGTTCCATGCTATTGTTCATCATCATAACAGCCAACAATAAAAAACAAAACAAATGATAATAATAATAAAAAATCCAAATATAACATTAAAAAGAAACAAAAAATGTAAAATAAAACACCTAAAACCAAATATATTTAAAAATTCAAATTGTGGATGCTCTAGCAGTAACACCATCATAAGGATTAAAGTTTCAGAGTATCAACCATAACTACACTCTAAAAAACGCTGGGTTGTTTTTTCAACCCAACTGCTGGGTTGAGGCCGTTGGATAGGACTTTGGGATGTTTTAACCCAAGTTTGGGTTGAAAATAACTATCTTTTTTAACCCAGCGGGGGTGGGTTGAGGACGCGGACGTGAAGGAGAGCACGCACGTCACGTCAAAATCGTACGTCTCTACAGTGCGAGCAGCCGCCATTTTCTCAGCGTGATAGAAGCGAGAAGCGAGTGAAAGACTATGGTAAGTAACGTTAAATATTCAAAATGTAAAGTTATCTTTTATTGTTTACCCGGTTGTATGAAAGGCGGAAACAAAGGAGCTTAACGTTATATCTAACGTTATATAAAAAAAACGGACGCGGTTTTCGCCTCGGACACGGAGGTCTTAACTGCCTCATGTAACGTTACTGAAAGGAGGATGTACCTTTAATATAACGTCTGTGAATGTATTTTGTCATATTTACATAAGATTTTACATTATCTGTACTTTTTGAGGCGTTAACAGACGGTTATGGTCACGGTTACGCTCATGTGAATTTGTCTTTTTTTTTTCGCGGTTAAACTGAATGTATGTTTGTCTCCTAAAGGAAACGGCATTGTGTAGTAAAGACTAGCATAATTTATTTTGAGGCTGTTGAAGTGGTAACTGTTAAAAGTATGTTTTACATGTAATATTACAGACTTGTCCAGCTCCTGTCTTCATTGTCCTCGCGCTGAGAGTTAAAGACACAGAAGCTGTTTGTGTGAGGAGTCACAGACCTGTGTGAGGATGAGGAGGAGGTGTTCTTCTGAAGAGTGGGACAGACGGTTTAACGAGAGTAAACTTCAGAATAACATCAAGTTATCTTTATTTTTACTAAGACTAAAATAATGTGTGTTTTTTTTAGATGTTGAAATCCAGAGACAAGATAACTTCATTCTTTTGAGACTGATGTAAGTTAAATTATTATTACTTTTTTTTTTTTTTAGAAAATTTATGTTTCTGTTGTGTCCTGCCTGTTAACTTCACATTTTGATGCAAAAACAGTGTGATTTTATATATGTATGTATGTATATGTTAATATTTTATTGAAGCCATTGATGCCCCTCGTTGCAGAACTCAAACTAACTGGAGTTAAGGACACACAAGTCTGCTTGTGTGAGGAGGTGGTTTTCTCAGCTTCTTCTGAAGAGAGGGAAAGATCGTTTAAGGCAAGTAAACTTCATAATTTCATGTTATCAGCTGTTGTTGTGTTTTACTAAGAGTAAAATAATGTTTGTTTTTTGTTTTTGTAGATGTTAAAAGCAAGAGACATGGGAGAGCATCATTCCTTTGAGATTTTATGTAAGTTATTTTTAGAAAATAAATTTTTCTGTTGTCTCCTGCCAGTTTACTTCACATTTTGATGCAACAACAGTGTGATTATGTGCTCATTTCATTAAGACCATTGATGTCTGTGTTTTTTATTGCAGAAATCAAACCAAGTTTGGAGTTGTCTGATCTGGAGAGTCATCATTCTTGGTCTTCGCTCTTAGAGGTAAAGTTCACACAAAAAATCATTTACTTGCCCTCAAGTCATTCCAAACCTATAAGACTTTTGTCTGTCTTTACAACATAAATTAATATATTTTTAGTTTTCTCATAATATTTGTTAATCCATTTATAGTTTAGATAATCAGTATTTTCAAGCTTCATAAATATAGAGTTATTGTAGAAGTAAATTCTGATATTTATATATGAATACATCTTAAATTATATGATAGCAAACATGTATGTTCAAAATAAAATACTGGTCTCCCAGACCAGCAATGGAGGACACAAAAAGAGAATATTAAATATATTCATATGTTTTCCAAAAAATGAACAGAGTTTGTATGAGTCTGGAAAAACATGGGGAGAGTAAATTATGAACATTTTAATTATTTGGTGAACTAACGGTTTGAAGAGCAGCTCTCCATGTACGTGAATATTGTGAGGTATGTGAATGTCATGTCTGTTTTAATGTTTCAGTAAAGAAGCTTTCTGAAAGCAATATTTATTCAAACAATATCACCTGTCCTCACACTAGTGCTGCCATTATAGACTTCATGAGAGCTGTGATAGACAGACATTAAACAACCGCACAAAGTGTTGAAACTTTAAAACCGATTATTTACCTATCCTTACGGATGTGAATACACCTCTACCTGAAAATGGATAGTTTAATTAAATGTTTAATTTTTTCAAATGTGTTTCTCTTAGGCCACTGATGAAGAACAGACGGTGACTGGGATGAATGCTGATCAGAGAGGAGAATCTTCTTTCCCCTAAACAGCGGTGGTTTTAAAGGAGGACGCTGCCCTGGATGATGTAGAAGATGTCACATGTGCTGATGGGGTTTCTTCATGATTACATCAGTTATGCTAAAGAGATCATGAAAATTGACCGTGATGCATGATCTGTATTCATGGACAATGAAACAAACTGTAAGTGTATAATTTGTTAAAAAAAAAAAAGTTAAATGCTTTTTCTGTGTTGTTTAGTAGAAAAGTTTACACTGTCATTCATACACCTGCTCACATTCTTTCACACACACACACACACACACATGCGTCTGTTAAAGGTTATAATATCAAAGTTAATGTTGTGATTTATTTGTGTACTGTCATGCAAGAATAGTTGGAAAAAAAACTAACTAATTGTAAATTTATTGTATGTGTTTTCGTATATTTTTATACAATATATACAATTGAACAAAGTCCAATTTGATCTTAAGTTATATTCATCAAATGTTCAATGCTTTGTTTATGAACTCTGTAGCTGTTAATGCCGTCCTTTTCTGCATTTCTTCTAACATGTTACTTTTTGACTTTTCTCTTGTTTTTAATAAATATTTTCCTTTTGGTAATTATTATTTGTGTGTAAAAGTGATATTTAAAATGAACAACATTTGTAGGTTTAAAGCCTAGCTCAATTTGGGTTAATTTTAACGTAGAAATGCATTGTTTCCCCACATGGCTGCACTCTGCGAGTTTATTTTCTGCCAGCAGGAGGCGCTAAGAGCGGGAGAGGTAGGTTTCTCCGGTAACGGCTGCAGAGCGGTGCTGAGCTCCCAAACGCTGCCTTATCAAGCATATGCGAAATGATATCGAACATTTTCTAAATACAGTAGTTTTCCTTCTGAAATACAGTGATAAAAAAAAAACACCCGCTCTGTTTTTTTAAACCCTGCAATATAGTCATTTTAAACCATAAAAAAGGCAACCCAGCAGGCTGGGTTAAATATGATAACCCAACTGGTTGGGTTAAAACAACCCAGCGCTGGGTTCGTCCCTTTTTGACCCAGCGCTGGGTTGTCAAAATAACCCAAATTGGGTTGTTTTCAACCCAGCAGTTTTTAGAGTGTATGCATCAACAATCAAATTAAAAACACTCAAATATAAAAAGAATCATTTTTATTTTATTTAGTTTATTTTATTGTTATTATATACTGTTCTATCTATTTTACAAACACACGTTTATGTTTGGATTACATTTGTGTGGATGCTCTCACTGTAGTAGCATCATAAGGATTTATGTTTTTATTCTATGGTTTCAGACATCATCCGTAATCAAGCACCAACAGTTGGCACAACGTTAAGCCAAACGGCACAAATACATTTATGTTAAAGGTACAGATGAAGCTCAGCCGTGGCATTATGGCAGAAAGCAGGTCAATGGCTGGCGTGCACGGGTGAATCCTGCCACCAGACGCACCACGCTCGAATCCATGCCCTAATGTCATCATGACAACCATGCTGTCAGTTCAATTAGGAGGGAGGATTAGACAGCGGATTGAATAAGAGCAGGGAACGTCCATCCAGTTAAGCCATCACTCTCGCACCGTCTGCACATCTGTCTGGAGAGGATGAGCTTTAGTGTTTTAATGCTGAACTAGGTCAGACAGGAGCAGACTGGTGCAGGTCATGCATTAAACAACATCCTCAGAAATGTTAGGTTCGTTTCGGATGCTTGGAAGAGACTTTGCTTCACTAACAAATGACTCTTATGAAATGGTTCCTCTTAGGGAATCAAAAACATATAGCACAACTAAGAGGCTAATTTATAGATAAAAACTTGGACTGCCAAAGGAACATCAGGTCCAGAAAAGACCGAGATCTCAAGGAACAAACAGCGCTCTGATGGTCTGAAGGGGCAGTAGTTAAACTCTGGATCAGTAGGAAAACACATACGCAAAAAGAAAAACATGGAGAGGAAACTGGAAAAGAGCTAACGGAGAACGAGTGAGCAGAGGAGAGGTTGAGAGGAGCGCCATGGAAACAGTAAAATTAATAAATAAGGCATAAGCAGTGCATGATGAATCATAACTCTCCAGAAAGTGGAGTTATCAGACATGTCAGGCAGCAACAGAACTGCCCGAATGCGTTAAAGCAAAGCTTCCTCCTCATAGAAATCCTTCTTTATAAAAAAGAAAGACAGAGCCATGGTGCATGCACAAAAAAAAATAAAAATGATAAATCCTAAATCAAGTATTTAGAAATTTTCCATTAGGCTAAATGAAAAACTATTTTTTTATATATATAAAATAATAATAATTAAAAAAAACTATAAAATATAATATAAATAAAAAAAATTAGGAAAAAAAAATGTAAAAAAGAGAAACTAAACAAACAAAAAATTTACAAAACAACATTAAAAAGCATTTAAAATGAAAATAAATAACAAAACACAATGAAATGACAGAAAAAAACTACTAACTATTCATTTACTAAAATGAATATTTAAAAAACAAAAAAATCATACTAAAATAATAAATAAAATAAAACTACTACTAACAAAAAAAAAACATACAAAATGAAATTTTGTGTGTGTGTATATATATAAAATAATATATAAAATATTAGAACAAAATATAGTAAATGTAAAAAATTTAAATGACTAAAATGAAACTATTTTTTATAATTTAAACAAAAATGAACAACAACAAAAAGAAAATGTTTAAAAAAAACATTTAGCAATACACTGTACAGATCAGAGTAAAGACTGGGTTGCATGTGCAATATGCATGCATAAAGGTGTTTTACTAGACATGCTGTTGTGACTCGTTGCCTTTACTGTGTTGTAATTGTACCCTTAACTGACCAGTGTCATTACCATAAACACAAGGCTGCTCCTGTTAACCCATTAACTCCCACCCAGCTCCGCTCAATAGCCTCTGGGTAGTTCATTAACCCCTATTAGCAGCACAAACTCTGACCTAAACCGAGCAGCGTAGCCCTAATTATTCCCAGGTGCTGCTGGGAAGTAGCAGAGAAGCCGACGGTCCATAAAAGCGCAGCACACTTCCTCTACAGTTTGAGACGGCCCCTACATTTGAGCGCCGCTGTCGAGCAACATGGGGAAGTGGTTTTTATGTGATTAGCTCTCAGTCGATTATCATTGCCGTTGTGATAATCATAATTATCGGTGCTCTTATCAAACGGCATCAAAGCGGCGGCCGGTAATGGCACACTTGTGAGGGCGGGAGAGTGAGCGCTAATGAGGGAGGACGACACCGGGGTCTGATCACAGAGATGCCACCAGCTCATCTGCAAGTTAAAACTCCTTTCATTCATGAGAGCAGCAGACAGGTGCCAGCGACGCTTTCCTTTCCATCACTTTCATCCTTAAAACAGCAGGCGTCCAAAACTAACATTTACATTTATATTTCATAAAATAAACAATTGCACTATTTTTCACTTTAATAATGTACTAAATATTTTACAATAATGGGACCATAAGAAATGCTTTATAAATTTTGTGTTCTGATTTAAAAAAAATATTCATGATTTAATATAAGTTTTTTTTAAAGTTGGTAATCAAATCAAGGCATTAAACATTTACAATTCAACCAATCTTTTACAAGACAACGTTAAACAATTTTATTTTCCACATCAGAAGTTAACTGTTAAAACTAATACTTGGAAGAATAAATGTGATATCATTACGATAAAAAATAATAATAATAAAAAAATAAAAAAATACTAAATTATGACATTTTATTTTTTTCGTAATAATAATAATAATAATAAATTATTAGCTATTTTTTATTAGTAGTATATATCAGTTTATATCAATTTTATATATATATATATATCTATAACTAAATTAAAACAATCTTCCTGAAACTAATGAAAATGCTTCCTAATCCTTATAACAGATATTTCCTTCCAACTCAGTGCTAACAGGCATCTCTAGCAATATCTAAAGGCAAACGAGTCCAGTTTTCCCTACAATCCCTGAGCATGAGAACAGATTTTACACAAGAAGAAAACTGATATCCTGCTTCATAATTCATGGACATCCAGCCGTTAAAGTCCTCTCTACCCTGATAATAGCTCATATATCCTGGGTAAACTGCATTATGTAATTGTTAATTATTTATAACTTACAATGGAGTTATCAAAAAGGTGAGCTTGTGTGGATAACCGTGTGTCCCGAAGACCATTTCTGACCCATGAAAACTCCTGAAGGGCTTCGGTCTACGACACATAAATCCAGCTGGCTTTTCCCGCCACCAAACAAACCTGGGTCACCAATGTGAAAGGGAAGCCGGTGACCTTAAAAAGCCATGGTAAGAGGGGCGTTTTATTCACCCTTGGCATCAGGTGCGGTGAGGTTTCGCAGAGTACAATCAAGAGTCTAATGGACAGAGATCAATACGTCCTTGAAGTGCTGAGGCCAGCTGTTTCTTGGTTCTGAGCACTAGAATAAACTGCAAGGGCAAAGAAAGAGCAGCTATCAACATTTGCAATGGGAAAAACAAAGGAGAGAGGCTGCTTAAACACATGGACATGCAGAAAAAAAAGGTTTTGAAAGCACCGTTGTGCCCTGAAGGGTGTCACCCCACCCTTATCAGCCCAGGCGTTTCAACATGTTAAACGGTGTCTTGATCACGCCCCAAACTCTCGGCTCATTCACTGTCGTCAGTTGACCTGAAGAAGAAAAGCCGTCGCACCTCTATGTCAAATACACACAGGTGTGTCTTCAAGCACTGTGTAAACACTACGTGAATGTCAATCCACTGAAGGTCACAAAGAAGCTGGTTGTCAAAGATATGACGTGAATCGTCCTGAGCTTGCTGACAACTGACATGTTAAACATGCAAATGCATTTAAAGATAAAGTTCAACAAAGGCGGGAAAAAAAGTTCACTCACCCTCAGGCCATCCAAGATTAGGATGAGTTTGTTCCTTCATCAGGTTTGGAGAAATGTAGCATTGCATCAGTGTCTCATCAATGTGTGTTCTGCAGTGAATGGGTGCCGTCAGAATGAGAGTCTAAACAGATGATAAAAACATCACAATAATCCACAGCACTCCAGTCCATCAGTAAATGTCTTGTGAAGTGAAAAACTGTGAGTTTGTAAGAAACAGATCCATCATTAGGATGTTTTAACTTCAAACTGATTCTCTCGGCTAAAATATAAGTCCATAATTCATAATAATGCTACCACCAGTATGGAAAAATAAAAGAAATACCTCTGTTGTCTCTCACATCAAAAACCACTGATGTATTTTCTTTAGAGCATTTTGGACTATTTTACTTGATTTGCTCCTGATTTAGACAAGATGACGTTTTTCACTGGAGAAAATAATTTTATGGGTAAAGGACTCATATTTTAGCTGGAAGCAATGTTTTGAGGTTAAAATGCCTTAATGATGGATTTGTTTCTTACAAACAGACAGCTTTCGACTTTTAAGACATTAACTAATGGACTGGAGTGGTGTGTATTATTGTGATGTTTTTATCAGCTGTTTAGACTCTCATTCTGACGGCACCCATTCACTGCAGAGCATCCATTTATGAGCAAGTGATGCAATGCTACATTTCTCCAAATCTGATGAAGAAAACAAGCTCATCCTAATCTTGTATGGCCCGAGGTTGAATACATTTTCATCAAATTTGTCTGCATTATTGGGTGAACTATTCCTTTAAAGTCAGCAATTAAACATCTGATCTAATGCAAAACGTGTACCGAGTTCAACAGAGAATTTTCCAGGTAATGAATGAACTGATAAAATAAAATACATTGAATGCAACACAAATCACTGTGAATAAAAGTATCTGCTATATGCATAAAATGTAAAACTTCTACTGAAACAAAACCCTACTGAAAGCACAGATTCAGTGGAAAAAGCCTGAACGTTCAAAGACACTAGAAACGAGCCGTTTCTTCCAACAGGTCAGAAAGTGTTTTCATTAAGGTCTAACACTTCAGGTATTATGACAAGCTTTTCCACACCAAACCTCTGGGAAGCAAAAGTCTTTCACAGAAGTAGGCTAATAAGTTCAGAGAGAGAGAGAAGCACTACAGAGGTGAGACTAAAAATATACAGCACGGAAAATAGCTTGACACTCATTTAACTTTGCCGTGAAATAACTGTGTGAGAGCAGTCATCTGAGGTCAGGTGATGCATTTTCACTATTTATGTAAAATCTATAACACGGACATGAGAGGAGAAGGTCTCTTCAGTCTTAATATAGCAGCACACCATCAGCCTGAACGCTTCGGCGCTGATATCAGGGTGATGATTTCCAGGAACTCACGACTAAAGTGAGAAGTGTTGGACAAACCGGCTGTCGAAATGATCTAGGGATAAAAAGCACCAATTGTGTAGAACGAGCCGACAAGATGTTCTTTTATCACGGAAAGGTCATCATTGTAAAAGCTTCTTTTTTTTTTTAATCTGTTACTATTTCTTATGGAATTGAATGACATTATGAGCGTTCTGTCATCTTATTGAATAGAATGCCTTTTTAAAGATCCATTAAATTATTTAAAGAGCCAGTAAGATGAAAATTCTAAGCTTCCGATCACTGTTTATAAGTCCTGTACATTAGGTTTAAATCCATCCAAGGTTAAAAAACATTGTCATTTTGTCAAAATATCATTTTAAAATTACCTCAATTCTCAGAGATGCCCAAACGGTTCGCGCGAAGCTGTTCAAAAGATTCAGTTTCCTTAAACCCCACCGTTCGGTAGCATACTGTGTTCTGATTGGTCAACTGACATAGTCAGGTTTGATTGGTTGTTCCGCACACAACTTCACGGTAAACTATGCGTTAGCATCTTTTTGGGGTGAATTATGTCTTATTCAGTAAAATAAAAAACTTGAACAGTCTCGCTGCTTTTTCTTCTGTGTGGATGTATTCAAGCCGTGCACTTCAGTTTGAATCTGAATAGAGCGTTCAGCGTGGGGGCGTGGTCACATTAGATATAATGAAGGGAGACGTGAAAAACAGACATCGCGTTGTTTTCGTATGGATTACTTTATCACAGAATATCTGTTCGGCAGCACTTGTTTAGTTTTAAAGTTTTCTATAGATATCTCTCTCATGTCTCTTCATTGAGTATTCACGGAGTTACACTTCATTTTAATGATGTGTTTGTACATGACGATCAGCGCAGACAGGCTGCAGACAGCACACATACTGATAAGACCCTCGGGAGAAAACAGACACATAACTTCATAATCATACTTCGCGTTGTGATTCAGAGATGCTCGTTGTTCTAAATAAAATTGGTAATGAACTCTCTTTTATGGCCAAACGCTTTGAAAATCCCGCTGTGAACACAACAGAAGGGATTTGTTGTACTGCTCTGGTATTGTGGTGAAAATGAATTTTAGCCATTGGTTCCTCTGATCTTCATTCTTTGGCAGTGAAAATAAAACAAACTTGCCTTTACAATTAAAAACACACCGTCTCCTCGACATGATGCTCTCACACCAACCAGAGTGTCTGTGTGTGTGTGTGGGGGGGATGGGGGGGGCAGGTCAGAGGTCAGTTTCTCCCAACATGGTAGGCGGAGATTATTATGCAAAGTGCTCCTAGTGACGTACATAGAGATGGGCAAAAGATTTGAAATCTATAACGACTCGTTTCAGCGATTCAGAGTCGACTCCTTACTTTAGAAGTCAATAACTTTATAAATCGTGTACTTTTTGGTTTAATTACTTGCACATTGTTTACACTGATGGACAGCTACATCATACACTGTAATACAGGTAATTTTTGATTTCCCATCTGTGTGGCTCTTTAAAAGTCATGAGTGGGGTATTACTGATGTATTTTATGCCACTGAATAAAATATTTAAAAAATTGTGACATTTCAGCTATATTTTGACCAAGTGTCAAAATGCAACGCAATAAAAATTAAATGTATTTTCTCAAAGACACCATGCTAATACTTCAGAATCAGATCCTTTAATTAATCTATTTTATTTATTTGTGCATGCATATAATCAGGGGTGCAAAATAAGTGGTGCTCATGTGCACATACAAGACCAAAATAAAATAAAAATGTGCAGGGGAAATAAGTTCAGAGCGATGCACCATCACCATTTCAGATGGACTAACACTAATAATGTATAATCATTTTTTTCAAACTGTAAACATAAATCTAAGCCCTGAGCTGCCAGTTTTAAAGCACAACACAAAACTGTAATTTTATTCACTCAATGACAGACTTAGGGGTACTTAAACGCCAAAATTATAGCTTGCTGACGTTAGGTTTGAAAATGATGAAAATTATTTTTTAAAAGTTAGTTTTGTATTTACATTAAAAAAAAGTATTATCACAGTTTATTATTTTATTTTAAAAACAAACTAACAAAAAGTGCAATAATATTATTATTACTATTAATTATTTTAACAGTTATATTTAATGGGTCACGCTATGTACAGTGTGAGCACCGAACCAAATTGATGGGAACTGCTAGTTGGTGACAAACATGTACCTCTTGAAGATTTTTGATGGTAATTATCAATATTTTGTTGAACATTAAAATGCACCTGATGTCAATGACTGATGTTAAAGCTGCGGTAGGTAACTTTTGACGCTCTAGCGGTTAATAAACAGAACTGCTTGCGTCTTGCGGAAGAACATCGTAGCCGGAACTACTTCTCTCTGTTTATGTCTATGAAGAATCACAAAGGTACTGGGTTACTCCGCCGCGGTACCCCCGAATCAATCTAAAATAGTCCGAATATAAACACTTATTATAGGTGCACCCTAGTGATTCAGGACAAGCTAAAAACACGGTTTGGAAAATAGATTCATGGTGTACTCGCTTATTATATACATTTTTCTACATTTTGAACACAAACAAAGTTACAGAACGCAGCTCTGATTGGTTGTTTTTTTACCGGGAGCGATGGAGTTTCTGCAAATGGCAATAGGACACTGGGAGGAGCCAGAGGAGCTTGATTTTTTTCACAGATTATCTGTCTCATATTCTACTGTCAGGACATAATGACAGGTTTAACAAATATGTAAAAAATATATTTTTACAAAAGTTACCTACTGCAGCTTTAACGGGGAATATGCATGAAATCATAAAATATATACACAATGCAAATCACTTAAAATAAAGGCGTCTGCCACATGCATGTACATGTAAAAATATAGTCACTTTTCACTTTTTTTCACTTTAAAAGTTGGCACCACTGAACCAAAACCCTAATGAAATCACAGATTCAAATTTGAAAATGTTCTTGGACATGTTAAATTTATCTAATGTGAATTTAAATACAGAAATATATTGTCATTTTGCATGTTACATTTCAAAATGAATTTTGATACCAATATGCTTCCATAGGAAGAAGCCTAAATGTTCAAGGACACTAGAAATGAGCCAATCTCAATGTGTTAAATACAGAGAAGAATCAAGAGGAAATATTATAAGATCTAATGGCATACAGGCCTAAAACGACTAAGCCCAATAGAGCCAAAAGTTTCAGTTCAATCAGTTCAGTGTTTATTTTATGATGAATTGCTTGTTGTATTCTATCAGTGTCTGCTAAATGAATAAATATAAAAGTAAATGCAATCAAAAGTCAACAAAGACTATTAAAAGGCATCCAAATATAAAGTATCATGCCTTTTGACTCTCATTAACAGTGACATACTGTGGCGTGTTTCAAAATTAACAAGGTTCATGTAACTTCCGGTGTTTTGTGTGCTACCAGGCGACTTTATTCTTTTGGAAACAGGAATCTATGTGTCTCTGCTGTCAAGACAAGCTTCAGTGCAACTAAAGAGGAAGTGAATCTATCAGTGAACCATTTCACAGAAATAATTCTGCTCTGACAGAGAAGTGAGAACTGCTCTAAAATCCTAAATCATACACTCACCATGCCACATACTGACCAGATGACCTTAAAATCACCTCAGTGCTCACTTAATAATGCAGTCTGGTATCTTTAAAAAAAAAAAAAAAAAAAAAAAAAAATTCTGTTTGTTTTTTTACAGTGGTTAACTGAAGTTGTTTACTCATTTCTATATGTATTGCGACAGTGGGATTTTTCGATGATGATAATTAAACAATATTTGCTGAGTGTGCTTTTGTGCTGGTTCCTTGGCTGAGATCTAGACCTGTAGAGGACAAAATAAATGACAGTAAAACTGTCTGTAGGTGTCAGCAAGGTAGTATTAATGAGTGATTCACTGAATCATTCATTCAAATGATTGCTTTAAAATGACTGATTTGTCTAGAAATTAAGCAAGTCACTGATTTTATGAATAGATCATTGAATCACGGATTTCAACGATTTGTTCAAAAACAGATTCATTCAGGAAGGAAACGCTGCAGAGACACAATTGTTCTGCTCCGGCTTTGTCTGGAACTACTTTCTTTGGCAAAACAGAAACTGTCGAAAATATACTACACTTAATATTAACCTCTTGTTTGTTGATCTCAATCATGCTCATGTGCTAATATTTAGGAAAACAGCACTGTTGCTTGTGTGATATATTACTTAAATGTGTGTGTGTGTGTGTATATATATATATATATATATATATATATATATATATATATATATATATATATATATATATATATATATATATATATATATAAAACATACATGGATATTTTTTGTCTTATTACTTAAATTATAGCGCCATTCTAACTGCATTCTTATAGCCTTCATCATGGAGTTTTTGGACTCATGACGTGGTTTTGTTTTGCAAAGCGAGCGAGTAACAATATCAGTTTGCATAGTTAAAACAAAAATTACAATATTATTGCAAATTATTAATATTGCACACACCTAATCATATCATATCTGTCACTAAATATGCAACAATTTACATTTGCCAATAAACGCAGCAGAGTTTGGAATTAAGAACAAGTTGCATTTTAAAAATAAATACAGAAACCTATTGCAAAACAATAAAACAACAACAAACCCAAACACAACACATCTTTCTATTGCTTGTCTTGCAAGCATTTCATTATGACTAGTGAAGTTTGCTTCAAACGAATGAATCATCACTGGTCAAGGAGACTCATGAATCAACTGGTTTCAAACCGGTTTATACTTAAGACTTAAATCAGTGTTCGGTGTTAAATCACCGGTTGATCATCAAATGATTTAATTTACCATTTAAAAGTACAACTCTTCATGCTTCCCAGTCTCAAACACCAACATCTTCTTGTACTCGAGTCTGTTATCTGCCAGTCCGGTAGTTCTGGTTTTGGCACTGATGTGTGTATTCCATTCTCGTCCACGGCCAAGGTCGCTGTCCTATTGCTATCTCAACTAAAACAAACCCCATGTATTCAGCAAGGAGGGACCTACACAAAGGATCATTGTTACCAGTGACACAAGGCACGTCCAGATCCTCACTTTCTCCCTCGAAATCAGGCCAACAGTCACATTAGCATCAGTTTTAAATGGGAGAATGGACGCTAATGACAGCATGTATCATATCCCCTGCGAGGAGCTACAACAGACTTAGAGATCGAAGAGGGAGGGAAAAATACGATGAGGGTCCGCCACGTGGGATTCTCTGTAAACATCACTGTTTGAGACCAACTGACGGATGCAGGACTACGAGAGCATCTCTCATCCCAGATAAACAACTTTAGGAATTTAATGAGACACGGATGACTCATCCTAAACCTGCTAGTTAATCCATCAAATGCACTTATGCTTCCTTCGAATCATCTGAGAATTATTGTATATTTATGAGATGAGCACTCACTGAGTGCCACCACAATGTAATAATTATCAGCAGAATAGCTCAGGGTTTTCTTTAAGCCCAGACTTTGAGCAAGGGTTGTGCCAATTAAGAATTTATTAAACATAATAATAATTTGTTATTTTCAATATTTACTAAATAATTTTGCATGCATTTTCTTGCCTGGCTTGTGTAACCAAACTACATTTCCCATCATTCTCTGCAGCTACACGCACAAAATAATTTAATTTAGTGTGATTAGTGACTTAAAATATATTCAAAATAATGAATACAATTAAATCAGTGTTGTACATAGAAAAGCAATAAAAAAAAAATACATTTCTTAATTTTAAATTTCTCTTTTACTCTGAATGACCTCTGACAAAACAGGAAAAAATATATATATATTTACTATAACTTTTAATAAGGAAATTAAATACACAGAAGGCTTCCTATCTTCATTGAGAAGTAAAAAAGAAGAAATATGAACTGCCTGAAGTGTCCATTGTAATTATGATTTCCATGATATGTGCATGTAGAGCAGAAATGAAAATATTGCACAAAACTCAATGCTTTGGTGTGGAGAAATTTCAGTAATTTAGTCAGTTCAGTAACTTAGTCATTTTCCACAATATGATCACAAAATGATGTTCATTTGGCTGCTTTTCTTAGCTAATACTGATATGCAAGTTATTTAAATAATCTGCATGTTATGAAATTCAATTTCAATTCAAATTTTTCAGTGATTGAGAGCTGTGCAAAATGCATAAAGCATTGAGACACACCATTTACGGCTCATTTGTTGCACTACTGTTAAAAAGCTTCCTGTCATATTGGGAAGTGAAAAAAGAGAGAAAGAAATTCAACTGCCCAAGTGTTCCAATGTATTCTGATCAAAATCACATCGCAATTATGATTAAGTAAGAAACTGCCAGGAAAGCTGGAGGAAGTAGAAGGGAAAGTGCTATTTTTGCAACCCAAATTTGGAGCATCCTCGTATAGTGGATCAGTGAGCGCATGTAACCAAGACAACTGCGGCCTTTGGAGATCTTGGGGTTCATCCCTATATATAGAAAGAATAGAAATAACAGGGAGGAGGAGGAGGATGAAGAGGGAGGCAACGTCTAGCTGCTGAGTGACGTGCAGCTGCAGTCGTTACAGACAGTCACCTGCAAACAAAGGCCAGATAGCATCAACAGACATGTGCGTGACTGGTGATGGGAATTACATGGAATCTAATTGTTCTGATTGCGATTTCTTTAAGAATTATTTCAATACTTTTGAGAAAGTTGTTTTTGTATTTAAATGTATTGCTATATCAGCTTCAAAGGCTATTACATGGACATCCCACAATGTCTGTAACACCCATCCGGTGCAGCAGGGTGTAAAATTAACATTCACCAAGCACCAAATGTGAGTTAAAATCAGTGTTGGTGAGTATATGGAACTGTTACTTACCAGTTGGCAGGTAACAGGTTTTATTTGATATAATTTTTTGCAGGAAATTTTGCTCGACGCAAACTCAATTTCTGCAAGTGAATGTGAGTTTGTGTCGCTTATAACATGCATTTGAAAATGCACAAAACAGCTTCCTTATTTTGTAATATAAGAATGGTTTTAAATCTGTTGTAAACAAAGGGGAAGCATTTCAAAAAAAGAAGTTTCCCTGCAGTTTTCAGCCAAAATAAAAACTCTATGGTTTAATGTTTGAATGCAAAAAAATAATAAAAATAAATAAACATTTTATAAAGTTCAACTTAAACACACACACACTATGAACAACCACTACAAAAAAAACTTATTTTTGGGGGGGTCCTTCTTTTAAATTAATTTCTTGAGGATTTATCTTTGAGGAAGTAATTCATAGAAAAAAATGACGTTTTAAAAATAGATTCAGTTGAGTTTAAGAAGTGGTTCGTAATTAGACTTCAACTCTAGTCTCAAAGTGAACGACATCTAATTTAAACTAAGAAAATTAAATGAAGGCCAATAAACACACATCACAAATTTCTGATGTTAAGCCGCACACATGCTTTCCGTGTCACTGAATAAACATGCCACCAGAGTATTCCAGTTTTCACCCATCTTCTGACGTTTTCTCCATTGTTTTCAGAGTTTGTTCAAAGCATGCATGACATAATCTGCCTGTGGTGCAACATGACAGAACCAAGTTTCCCTTGTGTGTTTAGCTTCGTGTCTAAGACAGGACATCCCATAATGTCTGCAACACCCATCCGGGGAATTATCCATTCAGCCGCTCCACATCCTCATTAGTGAACACTTCCGTTCTCTACAGGCCTTCCAGAACGCTTCCAATGCATTTCAAAAGTGTTTTGCTTCAGTGATGTACAGACAAATGAAAGGAGAACTAACTTGAGTGGTCTATTAAAACACACCAGTCAGAGGAGTATGTATACACATGCATTCATGACTTCAAGGTTAGACTACTGTAATGCTTTATTGGGTGGTTGTTCTGCACGCTTGGTAAACAAACTACAGCTAGTCCAAAATGCAGCAGCAAGAGTTCTTACTAGAACCAGGAAGTATGACCATATTAGTCCGGTCCTGTCCACACTGCACTGGCTCCCTATCAAACATTGTATAGATTTTAAAATATTGCTTATTACTTATAAAGCCCTGAATGGTTTAGCACCTCAGTATTTGAATGAGCTCCTTTTACATTATAATCCTCTACGTCCGCTACGTTCTCAAAACTCAGGCAATTTGATAATACCTAGAACATCAAAATCAACTGCAGGCGGCAGATCCTTTTCCTATTTGGCGCCTAAACTCTGGAATAACCTACCTAACATTGTTCGGGAGCCAGACACACTCTTGCAGTTTAAATCTAGATTAAAGACCCATCTCTTTAACCTGGCATACACATAACATACTAATATGCTTTTAATATCCAAATCCGTTAAAGGATTTTTAGGCTGCATTAATTAGGTAAACCGGAACCGGAAACACTTCACATAACACCCGATGTACTTGCTACATCATTAGAAGAATGGCATCTACGCTAATATTAGTCTGTTTCTCTCTTATTCTGAGGTCACCGTGGCCACCAGATCCAGCCTGTATCCAGATCAGAGGGTCACTGCAGTCACCCGGATCCAGCACGTATCCAGACCAGATTGTGGATCAGCACCTAGAAAGGACCTCTACATCCCTGAAAGACAGCGGAGACCAGGACAACTAGAGCCACAGATACAGATCCCCTGTAAAGACCTTGTCTCAGAGGAGCACCAGGACAAGACCACAGGAAACAGATGATTCTTCTGCACAATCTGACTTTGCTGTAGCCTGGAATTGAACTACTGGTTTCGTCTGGTCAGAGGAGAACTGGCCCCCAACTGAGCCTGGTTTCTCCCAACGTTTTTTTCTCCATTCTGTCACCGATGGAGTTTCGGTTCCTTGCCGCTGTCGCCTCTGGCTTGCTTAGTTGGGGTCACTTCATCTACAGCGATATCATTGACTTGATTGCAAATAAATGCACAGACACTATTTAAACTGAACAGAGTTGACATTCAATGATGAACTGCCTTTAACTATCATTTTGCATTATTGAGACACTGTTTTCCAAATGAATGTTGTTCAGTGCTTTGACGCAATGTATTTTGTTTAAAGCACTATATAAATAAAGGTGACTGATTGATTGATGTAGTCACCAATCACTTGAGTAAGAGGCTCTCAATGGGGCAGAAACTTGACATGAAGTTAACTAAAACCCCCAGAATTCACAGACCATCCCAAGGATAGTTTTCTACATCTAGGTCATCTAGTTTCTGCAGATCAAAATAATCTTATTAATAGAAGAACATCCTGAATCTATACAAGTAATGAACACACACACACACACTCACCTTTAAAAGTCATCATGAAATAGTGTTTGCAAACTATTTACTTCCATAATGTGATGTTTCTGAGTTGTGCATTTTAAAATGATGCATTTAAATGTATGCATAAATAACAGACTGCATGATATGCAATCTCAACATGAAAGGTGATCGAAGAGGAGGGGGTCGACAAATTAGAAGGCTTGATGATGTCATCGCTAAAGAAAAAGACATTTCAGAGGCAGAGCAAAAGTAAAAGATCATGAAGACAAAAATGCATAATGTGAATTGATGAATCTTTTACAGCAAGACCCAAAAACATGCATTAAAGAAGTAAAAGTCTCCGATTTGATTACATTTGACTTGAAGGCTAAATGCACAAAAAACACTCTTAAAAAAGTTCTCTGCAACACTTTCATAAAGAGCTTTATGGATTTTTAGAGAGTAAACAAACTAAGTACCTTCAACTAAAAAGTTATTTTTAGAACTTAAACCAGTTCTCCTATAGTACAAGACTTTATAAACTTCTAGCTGAAATATTTAACTATCATAAGTGCACCAAAATACACCAACTGCTGGGAGTCGGTTCAACTGGCAGTGCAGTCGTTTATCTTGTTGTGGTCTTTGTGTGCCGTTTATCTTGGGTCTTGCTGTCAGCAAACAACATCTGTTGAACGTGGAGAACTGACCAACCCACCGCCCTCTTAACTGCACAATTAAACAGACTGACTTTAACTCAATTAAGAAACTGTTTGGCATCAACCACCTCTTTATTATGGCCTGAACATTATGATACACACCGTGCAATGGCAGTAATGTTGCAACCAATCATACACAAACATACACAACCAATGCTATCTACCAAATTGTTGATAGGAATCTTAATCTTCCATTCAGTGTTTCTTTTGCAATTACTTGTATCAACCATCAAACTCTACACAATGCGTAACAGCATCTTAAATAAGATTAGAAGACAATTCCCACAGCTGATAGCTTTCTCTTGAAGTGATGCCATGCCAAGACCTAAGCTTCAGCATTTAAGAGATTCAAAATCACTTTACAACAACGCAGAATTGGAGACATAATATGTTGTTTTGACTTTAGCCTTGGGGAATAATAGCAAAGGATATTCAATCAATGAGCAGACTTGCTCTGAAAGTGATTATCCTGTGAACAGATTGCATCATGTCAATGAGGTCAAGCTTCCAGTGAATGGAGCTCATATGCACCCCGCAGCAAGCAACGGACAGGCCCCTTTTCAAAACGCTCCAATAGCTCGATGTTTTTAGCAAGAACTGAGAGGAACCAAGTCATTCACAGAGTAAAGTCAACTCAAATGCTTCCTGTCAGAAATGTCACTGACACAGGTGGTATGGCAAGCATGCATGTCAACAGATTTCTGGCGGTGTAGGTGTTATGACTCAGATTTCCCATGACAGGGACTCTTAGTACGTTGTTTGTAACACGTTCTACACATTTATTTAGAATAAAACACTTTAGAGATAACTTTTTAGTAACTAATGCCTACAGAAATGTGAAGAAAGCAAGGTGGCACATATACACACACACAAGTACATATATAACTAAACTCATGAATTCAACTGAACACTTCTTTTAAACAACATTAACTCAACAACCAATTTATTGAGAAAACTAAAGATTTTGGTACGGACACTTGATGAACCACTGTTAACCGATTAGACAATTATTGACCAATCGCTGATGCAAAATGGCCAAATATCAGCCAAATAATCATCTTAAACCGTCCATCACTAATGAAACAACTGTCACTTTTCGTCCCCAAATAAAGAAAAACTTTACTAAAGCAAAATATGGTGACAATATCAATAACTAATAGTTCAGTCAGAAATATGGGCAGTTGATACTACAATCAATATCACATGCTACATCCAAAGTATTTTTAAACACCATGTATTGAGCAGTTTATGACCTCTAATAATTGAGAGACATGGTATATTTAAAAATAAGATGATATCTAACCACAACACTATTTAAGTGAAATGCAATAACATGGTAATTGAACTAGTTAAAATAAACGCAATGGCGGCAAATTAAATATATATATATATATATATATATATATATATATATATATATATATATATATATATAATCACTAAAATACAATTATTGATTGTGTTTTTAAAAGTTGATATTCATGTTATTAGTCAACTAGCCACATACACAGATGTGAACAGACAATAGCAACGCATCACAAACGAACGCAACATTGAAACATCGATTTGTTTACACAGAGTTCGGCGCGAATTCGCTTTCAATGTTAAACAAAGACAAAGAGTGGGGCGCTAAATCATTTCAGATATCGGTATTCCACTCAGAAGTGCGCTGGAAGAACACTTGAGCAAGTGTCCTCGATCACAAAAGAAGTTGTTTGCTGGATTCGAGCACATGGCACGAGCGATGGAACGCTCGCGTTTAAATGTTTCCGATTTAGAATGCCGTGAAATTCGAAATGTGGACGTCAACAAACAAGAGCGCTTGAGACACAATACAGGAACCGAGGCTCAGCTTGATATCCGCCCATGCGTTTCATGTCAACTTGCCTGTAGAATGTTAACTTTCTAAATATAAAGTCCATCGACACCACAGAAAGCGCAGGCTAGATGAGGTTACTCACACTGAAGCACGCCGAGCTCGTGTTCCGCTGAAGCGCGTCTGTAGTCCTCGGCTCGCGTTCTGCTGCTAAACTGTTTCCTCCATCCGCGCTGCGCTCAGATCTCGCCGCTCAGCAACGCTACCAAACCCCTTTACCATTGCCAAGGCAACAGACCTACTTCAGCCAATCATAACCCCTCCCCTTCGATATACCCTAGCAACTGCTGCGCCATTACACTCTATTTAATGTGTTTTCACCTTATTTTCCTCCTCCTAAATATGAGTTCTACTCAAAATCGTTGATGAATGTTTGTTTTCTGATCTTTTTTGTGTTGTTTTATTTAACTCTTTAGCTGAAACTAAATATTTCCCTACCTTTCCCTATATATATATATATAGTATCAATTAGTATATTTATTTTGTTATTGTATTTCATTTCATTTTGTTTATTTATTTATATATATTTTGAGCCATATGGACAGTGATGTGAAGTTGAAGTGTGTCACTGGTTGTCTGTTCCTAAACCACTAAATACCATCTTTAAACGGAAATATTACTAGTTAATATTAAATTTATGCATTTAGTAGACACTTTTATCCAAAGCAACTTACAGTGCATTGAGGCTAACATTTTTTACCTAACATGTGTTCCCTGGGAATCAAACCCACAACCTTTTCTGCTGCTAACACAATGCTCTACCACAGGAACACTTATAGAGGAATATAGGAACACCTTTAGTGTCGCAATTGAAAATAACAAGTGTGAAATGTTGTTTTACTCCAGCTTAAAAATGGCTTTACCCCCAGTTTTAACAAGACAATAACCCAAGGTGAAGCACAGTGTATGTGTGAAATGGGTTAGCGGGGTTAAAAGCGCAGTTAACACCTAAAGTGCTTGTTTAATCAACAGTAAATGACTTTATAAAACAGACCACAGGGTAAACTGGGAAAGTTACTAGAGAGACTGTCCCATATATTCTAACCTGTAACCTGCGTAAGCTTTGAATGAAACATTCTGAGACAGTAACAACTGTAAGATAGCGTGACCTCATTGCATGTGCATCTGCTCCTCTCACCAAAGTGCTGTTCTCACACATGCTTGCAAAGGCACAAGACTTCTCACTCAAGGCACGCAAGTGAGCACATCTTACCATAACAAGACCTGAAAATGGTGGCAAGGCGGCTGGATTTCCTCTCTTTGTGCTAAAGCAAAGAAGCCACTGTATTGTTGATTGGCTGATTGATGATAAGGAGGTTTCAAGCACCACTAGCCTAGTACTTACATGCTATGAAACCCATAGTTTAGTGTTAATACCAGGGGATTTATACCAAGAGCAATTCAGGTCATTGTAACAGTGTGTTCTTATGAAATACGACACTTATCCGCTCGTTTAACTGGACGAACAGGATTCTTATGTCTTTTGAAGTAAAATCCATTCAAACAAACAATTTCTGTCGTTGCTGTTAAAGTTAGCCGCTGATATGCTGAATCAGAAGGATGCCGTTTAGGCTCATTAGATTGATTTATTAATTGCATCACTGTTAATCGATTACACAGGGCTGTTTAATCTCCAAGTCTTGCCTGAGAGGACTGCATGTGTGCGGTGTTTGTCTAGACAATGTCATCAACACATTGCTACTTGTAAATGAAATGCTCTGTTCGTGGTAATCAGAAAGAGTTCATCCATTCTTTGATGTTTTACAGATGATTTATTTTATTTCAGAGCAGCTTTTTTCCCTCACATAAACTTTTGAGTGACATTTACGTTGGTTACAGCACAATTGAAAAAAAAAGTCAAACTGAATTTTTTAAAATGTTTTTTACAGTTTATTCCAATTTGCAAAAAAAAAAAAAACTATTTAATGATTATTTACTCGTGATGTTGTTTTAAATCTGTGTGCCGGTATTTATTTAAGTGAACACAATTAATTTTATTTTGAAAAATAACACGTGTTATTTAACAAAATAGACTATTATAGTTTTTATTAATAATTTGGATGAGTTTTAATTTATATATTTTCCATTTTCCTTTTAGTTAATTCGTTTTATTTAATGTTTTTGATATTTTTATTCTTTTTTAAATATGTCTAAATAGTGTTTAGCCCTTTTAAGTTTCAGTTAGTTTAGTACTTTAAGTTAAACTGAAAGAAAAAAGTTTCAGCAACTTGATGAAATAAATTAAGATTTTTTATTAGATTTATAAATATTTTAGTAACAAAAATGTTTTTATTATTTACTCATCATCACGTTTTTCAAAACTTCTTTGCTATTATATTTAAAGTGAACACAAAAATATATATATATATATAAAAATCTTTACACCACTGTTATTTTACTATAATGCTGTACTATTATAGCGCTTACTAATATTCAATTAATTTAAATTTTTCATTTTAGTCATTTTAGTTTTTTAAATGATTTTTATCATTTTTATTTCAGTTTTAGTTTGAGATATTTTGGTACATCCAGATAAACTAAATAAATAAAATACATTTAAGAATTATTTTCAGACACGTCATGTCAGATTATAATCAAGAGTCAGATTTGATTTCTTGGATTGACTGCATTAAAATCTTCACAAATTGTCCTCCTGTGTCGACAGATAAATAACAGCATACTGTGAAGTTTTGAATCTACATTTTGGGTGAGGAGTTAAAGAAAAGGACTTTGATCCAAGAACCCCACAAGGCAGAATCAAGGTCACTGAGAAGGAATATCTTTAAGATTGTATGATTGTATTGAGTGTCAGAGGACGTTGAGTACATGACATCCACTCACATACATCACGTCCTTTCAGTTTACTATAGCATCATGTTCCTGATCAGAGCTATTCATAGAGCTAAGAGGCACTTTGAGATCCCCGTTCTCCCACAAGCCCTCCCTTAGTGCCCAGAGATAATGAAGTTGCAGTACCAGCGACTGGGAGACAAGATATAGCAATCAGCTCGCCAATGGAGCTGACTGGAGATCAGCTTTTATAAAGACTCTTACTCTGTGCTACTCCACTCTCAGACTGAGGAGCAAAAAGATGAAGGAGGCCAGGTCTAAACAATTGTGTTTTGGTCTGATTCTCCAAAGGAAGGTTTTAAGCAATCGTGTAAATAAAGTAGAATGGATTGTTCTTTGAGAATAGGAGTAAACGTGGATCGTATTTGTTTAGGAGGTGTTAAAGATTTGACCACTATTTGTCATGCTCATACATCAGCGTTTTTTGCTGGTCATTGAAATACATTTCTATCAAACATTCACAATATTTTCACTTAATATAGACAGAGAGTCAGAAGCACGTGATTGGTTGATAAAATGTTGTTCAGGGTCTAAGACTCACCTTAAAATCTGATTGGTCAAAGTCAAAGTCCAAAATAAAAAAAAAAAACAGCATGTAGATCCAGGATTGTGTACTATGTTAAAGTCACCATGACCCTATTTCATTTACAAAATACATGCATGGTTTTATTGTACATATAAGTGCTTATTATTCCAAATAATAATAATAATAATAATAAAAATTTGTAATCGCTTATATAATAACTTTCTCTCTTTAACATGCTCGAAAATCTTTCAATCTGGATTTATTCTGGTCAGCCTTTTTTTTTTTTCTGATCCAACAGATTCCCAGATAATGTAAAAATGTATATAAATGTAAAAAAGTCACAGAAGATTCCATTTCTGAGTAAAATAGGTTGCATGTTGACTTGAAGTATGTTTGAGCAGTTGGACAAAAAGAAAATAAAGGAAATTTTCTCATACAACTTGTTGCTCTACTAATATTTCATTTATTACATATTTTTCATTATTATTTTTTACATTCATCTTATTTTACCACCTATACTATGTAATTATATTTAAGTGGCTAACCAAGTTTACTTTATCTCTGCAAGTTGTATCCTGTGTGTAACTGTGTATGTGACAAATACAATCTTGAATATTGGGACTAAAATTGCATGCTATTCCAAATTAAAAATGTTTGTTTTTGTAAGCATTTATAAAAATTTAATAACTTGCTTCGAAAATGTTTCCTTTATGTCTGGCATCTCAGATTTATCAATCTGGCTTCATTCTGGTTTGCAATTGGCAATTTTTTTCAGATCCAATAAATTTTCAGTTAACGTTGTTTCATTGAATTTCCCTATTCTCCCTATAACTGTGTATGAGACAAACTAAAATCTTTCCCAGAACTGAAAATGAAAGGAAAGGACGTAGAGATGCACCACAGAGCCGGGGTTGAGCATTGGATGGACGGAGTGTAAGGGTGTGTCAATGTGGGCGTTGTGCATGTGTGTGTGTGTGTGCTGGTGTAGTGGTCAGATACCCTGCTGCTTTTATAGCCCATAAATCTGAGCGGGCCAGCGGCTGCTGTAATCAGCTCACTGAGAGCCTTTCATGCAGAAAATGAATCAGACCATTTGAAAGTAAGCACAAACGCCTCACTTCACGCACACACAATGTATGTCGGCCCAAGCCAATACACAGACACTCCACTCCATTCCAGCCGGCTTTAAGCTAATAAAACACTCCATTAATGACGAACAAGGTTTGTTCACGAGATACTTTCATCTCGCTTTCCATGATAGATGTTCTTGCTCTCGTGCACGCACGGAACACGCTTGTTGTTGCACTTAAACAAAACAGCTGTGACACTGTATCTGGAAGTGGAGGGTTATTGAATTAAAGCCGCTCTTTAATGTACTCTCGTCTGCAAACCCATCTCTGCAGTCTTCAATATCGCATTAAAGCGAGACGCCTTTCTGTAATTTTATCATCTCACATACAAACTTGCTTGACCTACACGCCATCCGGAAGAAATCAACATTTATGCTTTTCCTCTTTCTGAATAAAATCACCTTGAACTCTCTTTGATTAAAAAAAATTAAATGTCCCTATGGGTGTTTTGGGTGGATGCCAGGGTGTTGCTAGCTGCCAAAGCTTATAATGCTGTTTAACTCATTGTTTTGGCTGGTTGCTAAGGTATTACTATGCAGTTGCTAAGTTGCCTCTGTGGGGCCAAAATATCTCATCTCCATATTTAGGATTCAAATTCAATGTGTGTAAAATAGTTAAAGTCAACACACAATGTATGTCTCACTCAAATGAAAAATCCAGCAAAACACATGAGCCGCCGCCTTCACTGTCAGGCGGTTTAAGGGCATTTACATAGATAAAGGCGCGAGGACAGACAAACCGGGTAAACAAGAACTATTTGCATTCACCTGAGGGCAAGTACCAACTTACTGTGGCACTCCCATCAGCCATCTGCTTTTCTTTTCCAGTCTTTCTAAAAATAAACACCATGTGATGTCAGTTTTCATATTATTGTCCTGTACATTAGGGCTTGAAATAGTGTGTAATATAATACTTAAAACATTGATTCTGGTTGGATGAATTTTGGAAAGAATATTATTACTATCTAAAGATGATCTTTTCAAGAAATGCACAAACACACACACACAAAGAGAGAGAGAGAGAGAGAGAGAGAAAAGAGACGCACATGAGGGATGTAACGTGTACATTTTTTTATTGATTACATGATTACATATATATATAATATGACATATGATAGGTAAAAATTGATAGCCTGAATGCACTGTAAGTCGCTTTGGATAAAAGCGTCTGCTAAATGCATAAATGTAATTTTAATTTAAATTAATTTAAAATTATTTATTTATTATAACTCATTCCTCTTTTTTCAGCTTTGAAATATTCCTTTCCAAGATAGCCTGTTGCTTTTATACATTTAGAAAATCTTCCAGTTTTGTGGACATTCACACAGAGACCAGTCAGGGCACTATAATTAAACAGAAAAATAGAAATTGAAAGGCCACACGGTCTCTGACCACTGGACCTAGAAAAATTATTTACATTTTAAGAAGTGTTTTCTCAATATTTCAACATTGCATCAACTACTAATGAACACAATCTTTTTTATTTGAATTATCCCTCAGTAAAGTTACTTAACCATGAACTACTGTGTTTTTGGGAAGTTTTTTTTCTTTTAAACACATTCAAATGCACAAATCTTATTTCTTATTTACATATATTGCAGGCATTCTCAAACTTTGTTATTTATTTCACCTAATATTTATTGGAATAGGTAATGAATTAATAATTAAGTAATTTGTACATTCACAGTTCTGTGACATTAGTAAATGGTCACATGACATGCAGGTATACAAATTAAATATGTAATTTCTTTGGTCAGCTATTTATTTAGTTTTTGTACTTTTTAAATGATTGATTTAAATTTTACATTTAATATTAGATTATCATTAAACTTTACGTAATGTAATGATCAATGCACTTTATTATGTTAACAGCAAATATAATATATTTTCTTTCTCTTTGCATTTTTATATCAATGTGGTAAAAGATTATGCTATTTAAATTAAACAAGTTAGGTCAAAAGTAATCTAAAAGTAGTCTGAGATGTGAAGTGTGGATGGATCTCCATGGGTAGCGTTTGCCTGACCCAGAGAGCATTATTAAACACTGTGACAGTGGAGTGTGTTTGCTCACAGAGGTCCTGTGTTTGACAGTGCTTTGTGTGCATGGGCCTTTATGAAATGTGTCAATAGATCGACACATGATGGTAATAAAACACTCGACATGCAGCGGAAAAGATGCAAAGGCTGCGGGTGAAATTAACCCACGGTCTGGGTTTGGTTTGGCCTACATACACAAAATAAAAATCTTGTCATATTGGTGCTGGTTAGTGAGGTATATACTTGCTCTTAAAGGTTTAAAAGCAATATAATAAGATGAAAGTGTAAACATTTAGATAAATGATGTATTAAACCTGCTATATAAAGCTTGACAAAATATATTGTTTAAAGCACTTCAATGTGTTAACAACAAATGTAATATATTTTCTTCCTCTTTGTATTTTTATATTAATATGGCACATGGTTATCCTGTTTAAATTAATGTGGTAAACGAGGTAGGTCAAAAAGCAATCAAAAAGTAATCTGATTTTATTACCTAAAATGTGTAATGTGATGGCTTACTTTATTAAATACAATTTTTGTCATGTAATCTGGAATGAGTACAATTTGTAATAAAACTGGGCATAAGGACAGTGCAAAGGAGAAACATTAAAATGCATATTGTGAGAAATACATCCTGAGCATTGTGACTTTATTAAATACCGCCCCTTTAAGACTCAACCTTGTTCACTTTTCACTTAATTAACTACCAAAGGTGTTCATTGGCCTGTATGAAACAACCAATACTGAGGAAAAACGGAATTTACAGAGGCAATAAAACAACACAGGATCAATAGGCTGATCTGATTTGCTCCTCCAAACAGTGTATTGTGTTTCAGTCCTGCTGAGAGCGGCTTTTGTTTGATGAACTGGCTGCTTTTCAAGAGAGACACCAAAACAAAAGATCAACCCAGACGATTAAACACAGACTCATAAATGA
Organism: Carassius auratus; assembly: GCF_003368295.1. Lineage (NCBI taxonomy): Eukaryota > Metazoa > Chordata > Actinopteri > Cypriniformes > Cyprinidae > Carassius > Carassius auratus. Next base: position 2,050,347 of record NC_039280.1, read on the forward strand.
CTGTGATATCACAGGCTGTGATTCAGTGAAAACTTTCTCTTCCTTTGAGTCCTTCTTCATCTTATTTCAGAGAACATCATTTCTGGTTAATACATGTTAATGATCATTTTATTTAATTAATCATTTCTATTCTTAAAAAAATCGAACTACCTTTCTTATCTTTTTTTATTCTATTTTCTTTCCATTTATTATGCAATTGTGTGTGTGTGTGTGTGTGTATATATGGACACACACACACACACACACACACACACACACACACACACACACACACACACATATATATATAAAGATATGTAAAGACCTCTAACACTAGCTTGCTCTATTCTTTTTTTATTCTGTCTGTTTTTTTTTTATTTATTATATTATTTAAAAGCCCATGCAACGTGTACTGTGTTAACCTAACTGAGACTTGTTATAGCACTTATATTGCATTGCTCTTTTTGTTGTTTTTGATTGCTTCCACTGTCTTCATCTGTAAGTCGCTTTGGATGAAAGTGTCTGCTAAATGAATAAATGTAAATGATAAAAGGGTGAAAAAAACAAACATAGGATTACATTCAAATATAGTGACTGCATCTAAAGACCAGAATTGGGAGTGGCCTTTTTGATGCACATAATGCCCACAATGCTCTAGCAGCGATTTTGGCAACCACCCATAATACCCTGAGCAACCACGTAGCAATATGCTGAAACCAATCAAAACACTTAAGCAGCAGACAGAAATGAAACTACCTTGCATTATGGCAGCCAGTTTAAAAGTATGCTGCCTTGACAACAGCACTTTTTTGGAATTTTTTTAGTAACCATTTTGCATTGTGGCATCCAGTTTGCAACCATCCAGAGTTCCTTAGCAAGCACCTAGCGGTGCACAGTAAGTCGTGCAGAGGTTTTCTTGAGGAGCTGTGGTTTGTGGGACCATCAGTGGTGTTTGGTGGAGGGGAGCAGTGCTGTTCATGTTCCCTCCCCCACAGCCTCAGGCACAAGTGCACTCTTGTGTTGCGGGACAATGGTGTAGCTGTCTGTCACTGGCACCATCAGCCCCGGTGTGGGCCGCAGCACATGCTACAGCTGCCATCAGTCTCCTGATGGAGAACTTCACACCCCACACAACTCCAGACATCACCCGCAAACCAGTCCAAATATCACAGGAATACACTCTGTAGTGAGAAGTCTACTTCCTTTCTATATATATATATATATAGTATTATTATTATTATTATTTGAGTATATTTTTAATTCTGCAAAGGAATTTTAGGAGAAACCTTTTATTAAACATAATATTGAAAAAGACAGAGTTTGTGAGTTCATCAATTAAAAGTTTAATGATTGTATATTTATTTTCATTTTATTTTTTACTATTTTCCATAAAGGAAGTATTCAAAATATAATTGAACTATTATGTACTGGGTGTAAATGAAATAAAGATCATCTTCATTTGTATATACTGTAAGCTTTGTCTAAACTTTTGAAAACAATAAATGACGAGTAGAAAAAGTGATTTTAAGACCAAATGATCTAACCTGTGACATATGAGAAACATATATATAAACATATGAGAAAATAAATGGATTTTCTAATCGTATACAGTAGTGAACATTTGAAGTGGATCAAAACCTTTCATCAAAGTTGTCTTAAAGCCAAACCAATACATACCTGTTCTTGTCTTAGGACAACTTTGGTGAATTTGTTTGATCCACCTCATGTTGACTACTGTACTCTCACTGCATGTCAACAACTGACCAAGTCTAGTTTTACTTCTCAAAGGAATTTTAGGAGAAACCCTTTATTAAACATAATATTATTGAAGATTGGAGGAACTGAAACAGAGTTTGCGAGTTAAAGAAGTGAAGAATCAAAGGAAAATGGTAGATCTATGTGAAAAATAAACCAAGGACTCCAGAGCATTCAGAGAGTAACTTGTGAGCAACAAAACGAAGATCTGAAAATGTATAAAATAAATCATGCTAACCACTGCATGTATGCATGTAAATCTGTGTGAAAATATACAGTAGGGTGAACATAAACAGACCTGAATGAGGCGTTGATGTGTGTGTTTTCCTCATGACTGGGTGAGTGTGACCCCTCACCTGAAGGGGAACCGGTCTGCGAGTGTGTGTGTGTGTGTGTGTGTGTGAGGAACGCGTACCGCCTCGCTGAGCAGTGCCTAATGAAGCAAGGAGTGTGTCCGCAGGGCAGACGGGCCTCGTGTTCCTACGCAACCAGGAGTCATGGGGAGGTGGTGAGACAGTGAAACAGGCTACGACTGCTGCTGCTGCTTCTCCATCAACACACAAGGATGCTGCCGCCAACCCCAACACAGTATTTCTCCTGCTTTTCTACTCACTTTTTTTTTCTCTTTTTTCTTTACATTTTTAGCAGACGCTTGATTTGAGCAAACTTCAAACTCTGGATGCATGCAACACCCTAGCAACCACCTAGTTTCCCTAGCAACTATAATGGACACTGGACATCCTGACATGCCAGTTGATGTTCAGTTTTCTTTCAATACATTCTGTATTGTTAAAAGTGCTATTTAAATAAAAGTGACTTGACGAGTTTTCAAAAAAAAAAAAAAAGGTATATTTCATAAATTATCTTCAATAGCCCTGTGCTGTTATTGTTAACTAAAACTATTGCATTAAAAATAGCATTCTATGAAACTGAAATGAAGCAATATATAAATAATAGATGAAAACTTAAACTTAAAATCTTTATTGTCACAAAATATATATTAAAAAAAAAAATTGTTTAAATTAAAGTACATTAATGACTTAAATTAAAGTACAAAAAAGCACATAACCAAACTACTTAAACTTAAAAAACAAAATGTAAATGAAAACCTGAAAATATAAAAATAAAAGCTAATTTAAAAAAAACTCTTATTCTAAATATGTGTGACGTCATCATCCAGCTCAGGTCAGTTTAAATAGTATCTGTTCAATCAAGTCAATGATATCGCTGGAAATCAAGTGTCCTTAACTAAGCAACCCAGTGGGGAACCAAAACTCCATCGGTGATGGAATGGAGGAAAAAAACTGTATGTCAACATTTCTATTTCTGAGACGAAGCAGATAATAACTCCAAGATACTTCCCCTTCAAGAGTAATGAAAGAGCAACCTGTGAGCAATAACGTCTTACTCTTGGTGTATTTCAGATCAGTGTTACAGTTGAGGGATGAAGCGGTGTGGTCAGTGCTGTTCTATTCTTAGTGTTCGCTGAGACTCAGCTGGGCAGGAGAAGGTGCAAGAACCTGCTGCCAGCTCCCACCGTGCTGATCAAACTGGCGGGGCCCATAAGCCATCTGTCCCCGAGATACATAGCCCGAGAGCAGCAGCGAGGGCCTGCTAACACTGCTGAATGGAGGGGGCTAGTTCTCCTAGCAACCGGTCCTTCTTTTACATGTGTTTCAGGGGGTGCAATGTCCTTATGTCGGGTCTCGCTCACTTTCACTGTCCTATTTATGGTAATGAGCCATCTGCCCTTTCTGCAGTACTCGAGGGGGAGTGTCTGTGACGGGACAGGCCAGGGGTGCTGGGACGTTTGCCACTGTAGTGCTCATGTCTGTCTTTTAGCACTTAGCAGACAGACTTGTTGATTCGCTGGAAATTGAGGTAAATGAGCCGTGATGTGATGCTCGATTTGTCTGGACCCATTCATTTATAAAAATAAAAAAACATTAAAAATGCAATTCATACAGACTATGACTTCCATACACCTCTATAATCAGGAATTTCACACTCAGTCAGTTTAACTTCAAAGCATTTACATCACATAATTTTTCAAATATATTCAGATTGTTCACATATAATTTGATTCAGATCAGGCCTTTGGAGTGCATAGCACAAATAATTTGGTTCAGATCGAGACTTCAGAGTGCTTCGCACGGATCGTTCGATTCAGATCGGGACTCCAGACTGCACATCGCAAATCGTTCGATTCAGATTGGGACTTCAGACTGCACATCGCAAATCGTTCGATTCAGATCGAGACTTCAGAGTGCACATCGCAAATCGTTCGATTCAGATTGGGACTTCAGACTGCACATCGCAAATCGTTCGATTCAGATCGGGACTTCAGAGTGCACATCACAAATTGTTTGATTCAGATCGGGACTTCAGAGCGCACATCGCAAATTTTTTGATTCAGATCGGGACCTCAGTATGCACATCACAAATCGATTGATTCAGATTGAGACTTCAGAGTGCACATTGCAAATCGTTTGATTCAGATCGAGACTTCAGAGTGCACATCGCAAATCGTTCGATTCAGATCGAGACTTCAGAGTGCACATCGCAAATCGTTAGATTCAGATCGGGACTTCAGAGTGCACATCGCAGATCATTTGATTCAGATCGGGACTTCAGAGTGCACATCGCAAATCGTTCGATTCAGATCGAGACTTCAGTGTGCACATCGCAGATCGTTCCATTCAGATTGGGACTTCAGAGTGCACATCACAAATCTTTGAAGCTAGAAAAGGAATTGAACATCGAACCATTTGTTTTGTTTTTTTAAACCGTGGTACATTTTTGTAAGGGATTTGATGCCAAGTTTAAAACAGAAATAAAGGTCACTTAAAATGAGATTGAATGAACATTAAGAAATCTGGCCTATTGCCAGAACATTTTAATTTATCTTTCTCAGAAGAGTGACAAAAACACCAACTCATTTCAATTTCAATTTCTCTCTAACAGTAAATTTTGTCCTTGTCATCATCTGAAACTTCCTTATTTCTCTCAAACACAGAAGCAGAGCTTCAGTCCTTGAGTAACAGCCTCTGACTCCCAGCATGCACCCTGGCCTGAGTGTTTGCATGTGTGTGGGTTGCAGTATGACACACTCGCAGTGTGTGACTGGGAGGTGTGAAGGTAAACTGTGAGATGTTGTTGTATGAGCTTGTGTCTGTGTAATGTGCTGGTTATCAAGTGTGTATCAATGAAGTCCTATGGAGTCAATTTAACGCCGTATATATATATATATATATATATATATATATATATATATATATATATATATATATATATATATATAAACAAAAAATTTACGTTTTGCAAAAGAAAATAAAGTTTTGCAAATGAAAATTAAAGTATACATTATACATAAAGTATGAAGTATACAAGGAAAATACATTTGCTTTTTGCAAATAAAAATTAAGAAAATTGCAAAACATAAATGAAACAGCGCGAAAGCAATGATTTTGGAATAAATATTTTCCATGGTCATATCTATTAATTTATTTGCAGCACTGCTGTTTATTTAAGAGAAATAAACAGCAGATGTTCATGTTAACAACTTTAACTTGAGAAAACGCTGCTAATACACGTTGTCATAACGTTCACCTTGGAGAATGAAAATGTTTCTTTTTTGAGACCCCAGGAGCTCAAATTCAGACCCAGAACAAAAAAACCCACAAAAGAGGTGGGAGTTCAAAGGAGGAATCTTTATAATACCAAACTGCAGGGAGAGGAAGAGTAGATATAAGTCATGATCTGCAAGATTAACCACAATCTGATGTGATCCGACCACCTCAGAGAAAACCAGTGTTGAGCTGCTGCAAGAGCTTTTGGAGCACAGCAGCTGTGATCAAAGAGTTCTCATGTGTTCTGATTGGTGGATGATGATGATGAGTAGTAATGAAATTAGAGAACTAAGCCAATAGTAGCACTGGCATGTCATTTGATTTGAGTCATTTGAGTCAGTTTGGGGATCGTGAATCATTTGAATCAGTTCAGGAGTTCGATCGCGAATCATTTGAGTCAGTTTGGGGATAGCGAATCATTTGAATCAGTTCGGGAGTTCGGAGCGGGATTGCGAATCATTTGAGTCAAAGTGGGATCGCGAATCATTTGAGTCAGAGCGGGATCGCGAATCATTTGAGTCATAGCGGGAGTTCAAAGCGGGATCGCGAATCATTTGAGTCAATTTGGGGATCGTGAATCATTTGAGTCAGAGCGGGATCGCGAATCATTTGAATCAGTTCGGGAGTTCGGAGCGGGTTCGCGAATCATTTGAGTCAGTTTGGGGATCGCGAATCATCTGAGTCAGTTCGGGAGTTCGTAGCGGGATCGCGAATCATTTGAGTCAGGTAGGGCGTTCGTAGCAGGATCTCGAATCATTTGAATCAGTTCGGGAGTTCGTTGCGAGATCGCGAATCGTTTGAGTCAGAGTGGGATCGCGAATCATTTGAGTCAGAGCGGGAGTTCAAAGCGGGATCGAATCATTTGAGTCAGAGCGGGAGTTCGTAGCGGGATCGCGAATCATTTGAGTCAGAGCGGGAGTTCAAAGCGGGATCGCGAATCATTTGAGTCAGTTCGGGAGTTCGTAGCGGGATCGCGAATCATTTGAGTCAAAGTGGGATCGCGAATCATTTGAGTCAGAGCGGGAGTTCAAAGCGGGTTCGCGAATCATTTGAGTCAGAGCGGGATCGCGAATCATTTGAGTCAGAGCGGGAGTTCAAAGCGGGATCGCGAATCATTTGAGTCAGAGCGGGAGTTCAAAGTGGGATCGCGAATCATTTGAGTCAGAGCGGGAGTTCAAAGCGGGATCGCGAATCATTTGAGTCAGAGCGGGATCGCGAATCATTTGAGTCAGTTCGGGAGTTCGTAGCGGGATCGCGAATCATTTGAGTCAGAGCGGGAGTTCAAAGCGGGATCGCGAATCATTTGAGTCAGAGCGGGATCGCGAATCATTTGAGTCAGAGCGGGAGTTCGTAGCGGGATCGCGAATCATTTGAGTCAAAGTGGGATCGCGAATCATTTGAGTCAGAGCGGGAGTTCAAAGCGGGTTCGCGAATCATTTGAGTCAGAGCGGGATCGCGAATCATTTGAGTCAGTCGGGAGTTCAAAGCGGGTTCCCGAATTATTTGAGTCAGAGCGGGATCGCGAATCATTTGAGTCAGTCGGGAGTTCAAAGCGGGTTCCCGAATTATTTGAGTCAAAGTGGGATCGCGAATCATTTGAGTCAGAGCGGGAGTTCAAAGCGGGTTCGCGAATCATTTGAGTCAGAGCGGGAGTTCAAAGCGGGATCGCGAATCATTTGAGTCAGTCGGGAGTTCAAAGCGGGTTCCCGAATTATTTGAGTCAGAGCGGCTACTGCAGTTTTCCTCTGTGTATATTTACAATAAAACGAAATGGGATATCAAATACCACTGCCTCCTTTCGTTTTCATTTAAATATAATAATAGCTGCAGAAATGTCAGGGAAATGTGTATTTACAGTCATTACAATGAAACTGGCTTGTGAATAATACATTAATTCAATTTATTTATTATATATATTTATATATTCAATATAATTAATTTATTTATTCATGTATTAATTATTAATATTATATTATATAAACATAGGCAACATTTCCTGCTTTCCATCCTCACATGAAGGAAAATTCTGTTTAATATAAAATTGTTATTTTTAATTTATTTATTCATATTTATTTTCTAATTCTTATAATTATTTTACTGAGGATTAAATTATTCGGTTTATTTATTAATTTATGAATTTGTGTATATTAATATAAAATAATATGCAGGTAGTAAAACAATTAATAATAATTTAGGAATAAAGGAATGTGTGTGTGTGTGTGTGTGTGTGTTTGTGTGTGACATATATTTATTTATTTATTTAGATAAAAATGTTGATTCTAAAGAAATTCAGACATGAGCAGAAGCAAAATGTGCTGTTTTCCATCGTCACTAGCAGCTCCTCTCAGACTGTATGAGAAAGTCTCCTGACGCTGAACACATTACTATGGCAACTGATGTAGATGCATGGGATGTTGGCTATAATGAACAAACGGATCTGATTTCATCTCTGGCAAAGTAACAGTGCAGACAGTCATGAACAGCAAATGGCTTTGGGTGCAGAACGTCACACAGGTTTGCATCTGTATTTATTTTACACACTAGTGTGTCACACGTCATTCAGATCATAAGCGACAGTCAGACAAGACCCAACGTGTCTGTGAGCAGCTGTGCACATATTCCTAAATCACAATCAAATCAGCAAACCTCAGTCCTGAGAAAAACCCTCCGATGTTACAAATATAACTTAGGCCAAAGATCTAGTGAAATCTATATTCAGTTTGCTCACAAACTTTGTTCAAATGTTTAAAAAGCTATTTCAGAGAATATATTGCTTATTGCAGTTTTTATCATAAATATATATATATATTTTACAAATGTTCATCAAGGATGCATTAAATTGATCAGAAGTGACAAAAAAAAGACAAAAGATTTCTATTTAATAATAATAAATGCTGCTCTTTTTGAACTTTCAATTCATCGATGAATCCTAAATAAATGTTTTTACACAAAAATATGAAGCAGCACGACTGTTTTCAACACTGATAATAATCAGAAATGTTTCTTGAGCAGCAAATCAGCATGTTTCTGAAGATCATGTGACACTGAAGACTGGAATAATGATGCTGAAAATACAGCTTTGATCACAGGAATAAATTACATTTTACAATATATTCACATAGAAAACATTCTAAATTGTAATAATATTTTTTTATTTTATTTTTGTCTTTACTGGATTTTTTTGAACAAATAAATGCACACTTGCTGAGCATAAAATACATCTTTCAAAAGCATTTTTTAAAATCTCATTTATTCATTTCATTTTTTTTTTTTTTTGTAAAATGTTTTGTGAAACATATTTTTTTGTAAAATAGAAGTCACTAGTCTAACATTTTGTTATACATCCCTGCATGTGTGTTGTTTTAAGAGAGGAATGCCCTCAGAGCAGAAGGATCAATAACAGCATCTGACTCAACATACGGCCAAACCTGTTTCACACCGAGTCCCAGGCGTCCGCAGAGGAAGACTGACGAGCTGTTTAGGGTTACAGAGAGTCAGATTTGATCTACAAACATTAGATTAAGCCGAGTAAAAACACACTGTCCGGGAGAAGCCCATAACTGAGCCAGACTGAGAGCATCACGAGATCATGTGATTTATACATGATACGGTTGTCATGGCAGCGGCCTAGATCACAAGCAACCAGATGATTGAGGCCAAGAATAAACACTCATCAAAGTTTCAGATTATGAAGGGGAAAAAAAGAAAAAAATATATTATTATCTGCATATTATTTTCAACATTCAGAATATTTTACAGTTAAAACGTTGTCTGAATAAAATATGACATGAATTTGTCTGTACAAGTTGCTGTTACAGTTCCAAAAAAATAAAATGAATAATAATAATAATAATATATGCATATAATTTAAATGTTTACAGGTCTTTTTATAAGTATATTACAAATAAATAAGTCTCAGATATGAAAGATATTATAGTGAAAAAATATTTTGTAGTTATTACAGTTGTTTAATTAATTATTTAATTATCTGCATATTAAATATTAAATATTTTACAGTATTATTAATTAATTAATTTATATATTATTTTTGCATTTTATTTAGAACTTCAATTTTTTGAGAAAATTCTAAATCTGATATGGTTTCAATTACTAGACTCTCTTCAATCAATCAATCAATCAATCAATCAATAATCAATCTATATTATGGATAAAAGGATCTGGTGAAAATAAGTAACACATAAGTAATAGCGAGGCCTGCAAACATGACTAAAAAGAAGGCAATTTTTTAAAGTAGTAAAAATGACAAAAGTGTGAAAAACAGGAACAATGATTCTTCCAGTAGTTCAGCTAAAACATGGTACAAAAAAAACCTAAAAAACCAAGAGCAAGGTCAAGGGTGTGATGCGTGTAGTAATAAAAATGTATTCCTTGATTGCACTATAAAAGAGTCTGACTAAAGAGTGAATGTCATAAATTGATGAAAAGGTTGAAAGAGGTTTTTGAATGACACCCACCTCAGTCAATTATTAGTATTATACAGTCCTGGCCTTCATAACAAACAGTTTCACTTCCTTTAGTGCCAACCTTAGGGAACTGTGCATTTGTTCAGCAGTCGATGTGAGCCACGAGCCACATCCTGCTTCACACACACACACACACACACACACACACACAAGCAGCTTCCTGTCCCTGGCCACAGCAGCAGCTGAGGTTCACTGATAGCCACCACAGCCTCACATACAGCTCAACACTGCCACATCAACTCACAGTCAACAAGATCCTCAGCACACACACATGCATAACGCACTAATTGATCTGTTGTCTGCATATTTTACAATATTTTCAGTATTTGATTTTGATGTGTTGTAAACAGTGAAACTCAATGAAATATAAGAATTACAGAGGCAAGAAAATGAATTTAACATTTTTTTAAATCTTAACAGTATAGATGACAAATAAAGTGAGGGAAAGAGAGAGAGAGAGAGAGAGCATTTTTTATATATTTGCTATATATATATATATATATATATATATATATATATATATATATAGGTAAAAAAATGCATGTATATAAACATATTTAGAAAAATATTTTACCAATATTTTTGTCATTTTTCAATCATATTTTGTTTTGCATGTTTTGAAACATATTCAAATATATGTTTTATAATATACATATTTTTTGCTGTATGGCTTGCATTTTCTGCCCCATATTCAAGGAACACTTAAATATAAAAACTCTTTAAGGTTCGATATAATCAGCTTTTCTAAGTCACACAGTTTCTATTTGATGATTATGACTAAATATGACAAACAATGACTGATGCAACCAGAATAGACTTCCGTTTAATGAGGACAAAATAACAGTACAGGCTTGGAGACCTGAGGCTGATCTATTTCACTTGTGCCAGTAAGAACTCACACTAAAGCACACACATATAGGCAAAAATAACACGGACAAGATTAGTTTTAATTGTATAATGTCACGTTTTGCTCTGTTGCAATAGTGTTCTGCATGGACCTCTAGCGGTCAAATTCTAGAACAACATGCCAATGTCTTCAACCAGACCATCATTACTTTTGATTTCATATACAGAAACAATGCAAAATGTCAATAACCACCACCAAAAAAAATAAATAAATAAAAAAAAATATATATATAATAATAAATACATAAATATAATCAATAATAATAATAAAAATACAAATAAATAAATAAATAAATAAAGACTTATATAACTAGCTTTTTATTATTCTGTACCAGGTTTTACAGGAACAGGTATGAAACATTACAAAATCCCTAACAACCACATACCGTAATATTTTATACATAAAACACATATCTTATAATACATTTATTATATGAATAAAAAAATATTTATTGATTTTTTTCAGGTGGGTGTCATTGAAAATTTTTGCCATATTTTAATAGACTAATTAATAATATTATTTATCTTGTTTATTATGTTATTTTGCTGTATGCCTTGGAATCAAATAATTAAATGAATCTTTACAAGGTTTTATTTTATTTTATTTTGTGTCTTGAATGTGCATTCTAATTAAAACAAATGAATGGGCAAAGTAATAATATTTAGTCATTTATAAGATCATTTTGTTATTTGCAACAGTGTCAAATAATTCAATTCTTAAACAAAATAAATACCTTTGCAAGATCCTCATAGGAGATGTTTATTTATTTATTTTGGTTGTGTTGAATGTGCATAAGTGAAAACAAACCCAAGCCAATCATTTTGTTCTGTGCCATAAATACACATGTGATTCATTTCAATATACATCAGGCATTCGTTTGTTTCTGATCAGACTCAAACATCAACTGAGCTGTTATATTATCCCCCTCTCACAATATTTACAGTTTAATATGGTGATTGTAACGTGATTGTAACAGTTAAGGAACCATCACCTGCTGCACAAATGAGGCCACACACTGCTGCCACATTAATATTTAATCATTTATGAATAATATAATTACAATTAGCAATCTGCCATTTTCTTTCTCATATAGAGGTTATGCAAAATGTGAAGAACTGGCTGCATGTAATGGATGTGAATTTGAACTGAATTGAACACAAATGAAATTCGAATCTGCATGACTTTATTAAGAAATAAATTTAAAAAATCAATGAAGGTAATGCATTCTGGGAAATAAAGTTCCATCTTGATCCACAAAAATGAGTTTATTAAATATGCTAAAACACATAAACTAAATATAAACCTATGATTTATCTGCATTCACTGCAGTCAAATTTGAATAGCAATTCTGCATCATCGTGTTACCTCAAATCCAATTTTAAATGCATCATCTATTGAATTTCGAATGATGCACGAGCGTTCAAGCGCAGCAGCAAGCATGTTTACAAAAGACACATCTGAATTCACTCAGTCATGTATCCATGTCAAGAAATGACACATTTCCAGCTGAGGCATGTGTGCACTAAAAACTTGCTTCATATTGTGCAAACAATATTGAATATGTTAAACAGCATTGTATAACACAAGTACTGTTTGGCTTTTCATTCAAAAACTGCTACCAAATGCCAGGAGGTCTCATGACACTAAATGACAAATTGAAACAACATTATAGTTTAATACAGTTAGAGAGATACACGGATGCAGTTCCATCTGCTCACAGCAGAGAGCGCTGTCATAAACACCACAGTACACTGAGAGAGTGATGAAATTATGAAACTGATGGAAGTGTCTTCATAAGTAAAGAACTTGCGTCACACAGTAATGCAGAATTAAAAAGTTTTTTTTCTCTCTCTGTTTTAAGTGACATACAGTCATTCTGTGTGCTTTGCCAGCTGAGGTAGATTAAATGAAATCACTGTTTGATTCAATGCTGATAAAAGAGTTCTTCTGTGTCAACATTCAGACAACAAGAAAGAGTCGCACAGGTTCTTGCTCACTCTAGAAAACCGGTTTAGACTCAGTCCTGTTTTCAGGTGTGTCTTTGATGAACCTAAGGCAATACGAAACTCAACCATACTCGTAAAATGCAAATAACCCTACATATTCTGCCTGAGGCTAAAATATTAATTGCTAAACATTTTTTCGAATTATAGATGATTTTTTAATATATTCTCTGTTTTCAATTTAAGATGATTTTAGTCATTTTATTATATTGTCATTTTAATAGTTTTTCGAATATATAATTTTTTATATCCATTGTTTTCAATTTTTATTTCCAATTTAAAGTATAGATTATATATATATATATATATATATATATATATATATATATATATATATATATATATATATATATATATATATATATATATATATATGCACACAGTAATATTTTTTTTTGTATTTTGAATTCGATTTTATTTTAATAATAAAATTTTGTGTTTTCAATTAAATTTAATGCAGTATTAATAAGGTGTTTTTCATTTTTTATCTTTTTAATCTTTAATTTGTATTAGTTATTTCAGTATTTCAAGTTAAAGTTATATATATATATATATATATATATATATATATTTTTTTTTTTTTTTTTTTTTTTTGACTATAATAAACCTTATATACGTGTTATTTTCGTATGATTTGGTCACTTATTCATCTTGAAATCATGCACAGGATCGTAAACCATAAGTGGATCATAAACCATCGGTAATAATAGTTTCTACTTGGCTTAAAATGGTTTTGGGAAATGCAGCCCAGTTTAAAAACCATGCTGTTCTTTGTCTTATCAGACAAATGATCTTCTATCCAGCTGCAATTATTAAAATGAAACGAAAGCATACTTGACGTCAAATTCACACCACAAAAAATGGTCCAAGCCTTCAACAAAAATGAGTTCTATGCCCTGTGGATCTTATGCACATTATTTAAAGGTAATTCTGATATAGACTGTACAAAAAACATTATTTCAGTTCATAAACCAAAAATCACCTTAAAAGTTGTTCAAATGAAGTTCCCAGCAATGTTGTTACTAATCAAAAATTAAGTTTTGATATATTTACTGCAGGAATTTTACATAATGGAACATGAACTTAATATCCTAATGATTTTTGGCATAAAATAAAAATCGATAATGTTGACCCACACAATAATATTGCTGGCTATTGCTACAAATATTTCCTATCTGTGCTACCTATGACTGCTTTTGTGCTCCAGGCTCACGTTTATACAATATTAATAAAGTCTGAAGGATCTTCAAAACCTGTGAATCCAAATAGACTTTTTTAAATGGCTGGAAAATATAAATGCGTGTAAATATAAATGTATTTTGGACATGCACCATGCTATCTTTATGAATACCATGGTACACTGGCTTCAGTATCATGATACTAATTGATTACTACCATGTATTACCATGGTATTCTAAGCTGTTTCGGATAATACTACGGGATAACCATGGTAATTTTTGCAAGGGGAGGTGTTCTGTGATTGGTGGAGTGCAGCACCATGTGGTTGTGTGTGTGTAAGTGTGTGTAATGTGTGTAAGTGTGTGTGTGTAAATGGCTCCTCCTGAACAGTAAACGCGCTTCCTCGCAGCACAGACCAAGCAGATTCTTAGTGCAATGAACTTTAGGCGTTTATTGACATCTTCCGAGCTCAGCACAGTGTAGGGATCCAGAGGACAGGGCTGCAGTGGTGTGTGTTTACACCAGAAACCTGTCAAATGAACTCCGTCCGAGCGACGAGCCGCAGACCCCGGCGAGTGTCGAGGCCGCGCCCGGTGCCGCCGGAGAGAAACAACGCAGAAAGAGGTGAATATATCCCTAACAAACACCAACCTGGGCTTGTTTCGTATTTTCTATCTTTTTTTACACGTCATGTTCAGATTCCAGCAGCGTTGGTGTCGTGATGTAGTATTTTGAGGTTATTTGTGTTAATGTTCATTCGCTAGGAAACACCGAGGCTTCTGATCGCCCCGCAGGCCGCGCTTTGTTTAACTAGGTTTGATCTGCTCTCCTATCTACTATAAACCCAGTTTAACGTGAAAATTTAGATAATGTATAATCCAGAACGAACTAGTCGTGATTTTAAATGTGTCATGAGTCTAAACAGTTGCGTCGACATTGAGATATTCGTGAGAAATGGCAGCGTTTTACAGTGATTAGCAACTGCTGTTAGCAACACAAAAGCTAACGTTAAGCCAACCAAATATAGCACAAACCTCAGTAAATACCACCGTCACAACCATTATTCATTATATTATGTATTAAACTCTTTATTTAGGACATTTGCAGTCATTACATGTTAAAAAAAATGTGAGTACTGAGATTATATCTTTACTATGGTATTTTTTAATGTTCCTCGGAGTGCTATGTGAATATATATATATATATATATATATATATATATATATATATATATATTATACATTTAAGTACCATTATTATATCCCCAATCAACTAATTATTTTGGACATGTACCATAGTAATACTTTCCCTTAGAAAGTAGTACCATGTAGTACCATACAACAGTAGTACCATGGTGCAACGATTGTCAAATTATATTATCATGGTACTTTGATTTATTCCATTGTATTTAAGTTCATGTTATACAACATTTCCAAGAACCTTTTGTACTACCACAATATGTCTAAAAACAATTCTAGTAGCATGATGCTTTATGTAAGTGCGACTTCCGCCATGGCATTGCCTGATTTTTGCACGCTTACCATGGTAGCAGCATGGTATTTTTGAGTATCATATAAATACCTTATTATTTATTAAACGTACCGTAGTATTACTGTATGATACCACCAAAGTGCTATGATTCCATTACAATATTTTATTTAGAGGAGCTCTATCAAATACTACACTGCTCTTAGGTTTTGTTTTAGATATTTACTATGGGAATTCGTTTTTTGACATAGAGAGCAGCTTTGGGTATGTAAATGAATGGCTGCTGTCACCTTATGAGAATGTTCTGTAATCAAGGCCGTGAGACAGGTGTTGCATTGAAAACATGCTTTAAACAGCCGTCTACATGCAGGTGCTGAGTTGGACCCAAGCTATATTTTTGAGTTAGATGTGGATGTTGTTTCATAGAAAAGATTGCTTTCCCATTTTAGCGAGTGTTTACTCCGCATTGCCAGTGTTTTGTAAAAAATGTGACAACTATTTGCAGTCTAATTTTTTCTAAAGGATGTTGTGATTTAATATATGATAAGATAATAACAATTACTAAAAAAAATTGAACAATAAATATTAGTATTGCGTTATTGAATTTTTTTTTTTTTTTGAAGTTTTAAGCATTTAAATGGAAGCATTTAACTGTACGCTTAAAATACTAATATTTATTGGTTTCTTAAGTGGTTGATTTGTACAATATTTAACCATAAAGTGTGTAAAAGAACACAGTGCCACATTTGACTCTTAAAAACGTAGCACAGGTATTTTTGTAATTAATAGTTATAACAAGTAGTGTGGTAACTTTAGCAATTGTGATTATTTTTTTTGTGTGTTTTTTTTTTTTTTTTTTTTAATTTGTTATTATCATTACTTTTGGAATGTCTGAAACATGCAGTGCATATACTTGAGTAATTATTTTGCAGCCTTTGTGATTTGATAATTGCACTATGATTTCTGTTTTATTTCCAATCATTGTGGAGCCCTAGATCGTCCTCTGTTTTCCTGTTTCATCAAGTGTTTCCTCTGCATTGGCAGAATCTAGAAAAAAAAATGGTTGCAATAGGTTGCATGATTTAATGTAGCTCAATATGTCCCTTAATTCCCTTAGTTTACAACCAAAATCCAAAACATTGAGGTAATTTTCAAAAGATCTTTTAACAGCAGGTGCATTACCGTGCAGAATAATACTTCCTGGAAATCTTTAAAAGCTGAATTTACTGTTGTGATAATAGTCCAGGATGGAGATATTTTTGTCAGAAGTGTTTATTGCATCAGTGTCACACCTTTGGGGTTTTTGAGTAATGGCAGGGATGCTACTGTAACTCTCACGAGGTGTGTAATGGTGAGTCTGGCACATATCTTTATTTAAACGGCTCCGCTGGGGCACAGCAGGGGAATGTTTGGAAATAAGCTGGAATGTGTCTTTCTTACGAAAACTGGGTCAAAACTGCAAAGCTTTCAAACAGGATGGGCCAGAATTGGAATGAGAGATAGCAACAACTGAGAGGGTGTGTGTGGTGTAGTGTGCTTGCTTAAATTGAGGTGTAAAGTTCACACTAGGGGCTTGGTAACTTCTAGTTAGATGTTTCCTCTATTTCCCAGTGGTCGGCTTTTGTGTTTCTACTCTAGAAAGCAAGAGCATGGGTTCGATTCCCAGGGAATCAATGCATGAACCAATGAAATGTAAATCTTCACTGCAATGTAAGTCACTTTAGATAAACGCCTCCTCCAAATACACCAATGTGAATGTAGCTCAAACAGTAGAGAATTGTGCTTGCAACGCTAAGGCTATAGGCTCAATTCTCTCAAGCAATGCATGAAATTATGAAATGTAAACCTTTAATGTATTGCACGTTACTTTGGATAAAAGTGTCTGTTAAATGTAAATGTAGCTCAAAAAGTAGAACATGGTGCTTTGCTTGCAATGCCAAGGTCATGGGTTCGATTCCCTTGAAATGCATGAACTGATAAAATGTATTAAATGCAGTGCAGGTTGTTTTTGGATGAATACAGAAATTTCACAATGCATAAAATAAGAAATGTTTCAAATTATAAGTAAACCTTGAATGCAGTGTAAAATTGCCAAATGCATGAACTTCTGTTTATCAATAACTTAATTTTCCACACAAACATATAATATTGCTGATGAGCTGCTGCTGTAACGAACCAGTACAGCTCCAGTTTGTAGCACAAGCTTCATTAAGTCAAATACCTTCAGCTGATCTGATCTAAACCCCATTCAGCATCTACTCATGTGTGTCCTGCAGGGGGTCATGTATGTTTTTGAAGCTTAGTGGCTGTAAAAGAATATTAATAAAAGATGGGGTGAGCAAGTATTGTAATTCAGACCTTACAGATTGTTTAAAAGCTATTTAGTGAAGCTTAACATGCTGTCAGGCGTATTCACAGAGAGAGAGAGACTGTCTCAAGAAAATGGACTTTGATAGAAGCTCTTTAAGTCAGTAGGTTAAGTGGGATTTACAAGGTTACACTTTTTTTTCTCCTTCCTGGTTGTGGAGGAATGGATTTAAATGGGGCGAAAATTGTGAAGCTTAAATAGCTGAAAGCAGCAAAAAATTTTTATTAGAATCTAATTGGTGAAATGTATCTAATTAAATCCCATGACCTGTGCACATTTTTGCACTTTTTATGCACAATAATTGATGCAAATATGATCAAATCTGAGGGCACTACACTTTTTTTTGGTAGCTCAAGTTTTATATTATTGTTATTATTATTATTAGATAAAATACTGTAATTGTTCAATAAAAATTATATTTAAATGTATGTAATACATGTTAATATTAATATATTATTTAAATACATTTATTCTTGCACACACACATATACACAAATAAAATGTTTATATTTATATGAGAAGACATAATTTTTGTGTGTGTATAAATACATAGTCCTTATGTCTGTGTAAGTGTGTGTGTACTGATTATATAAATAATTTTGAATCACTTTTTCTTAAAACATTCCACATTCCAACATTTCATTATTCCGAATATTACATGGGAATGATAAACAAATGATAGAAATAGTTGTATTTACTTTTAGATGCTTTGTATGCTCACTGCAGGACAGTGCTTTATATGTCACTTATCTAAATATCAGTAATAACATTTGCACAGAATGAAAGCAGTCTTTTAATGGCTGGATCTCCTGAGTTTGTCTGGAGACAGCGTGCTGTCTGTTGTGTTGCACTAGTTGGTGGGACTCTGTGTTTGTAGTGGTTACTGGACTAGTAGCCCTGGAGAACCCCCGGTGAAACCAGAGCAACAGCGCTGCGTTTGCAGGATGTGTCTCATTCACCGATGATCCTCGTGCACAATGGCTTCCTTCTCACCTGAAGGTAAACTAGACGCACTACAGATTAGAAATCTACCTTTATTAATCACATCCTCTCACAACGTGCTTCGTGTGATCGTGTTACAGCGGAGCATGTGTTCGGTGGAGTCCGGCGGTAATAGTGATGCTATTAGATTTTTTTCTCTATGATTTTCAACACTAGGGGGATCTTCTTGAATCACATGCATTTAAATCAGAGGTTTTACAAGGGTATTAATATCACTTCAGAAAAGCATCTATCTGAACCTGGGCTTCCAGTGCATGCAATTTGTTGTGTATTTACACTCTTAATTTTTAAAAATACTGCCTCTTAATCGTCTTTTGTGGTGTCTGTTCTGTTTTTTACTGAACCACACAGCATGTGTATTAGCGACAGATTTGAGCTGTCAGACTGTTCTTGATATCAGAGAGGCTAAATTTGAGCGAATGGCTTTGTATCTCAATCCTAACCTTTGTCCCTGACGCTCATCTCGGTGTATTGAGTTACAAACATCACTGCTGGATCTGTTAGCTAATAACAGTTTTGGAAGCTGATTGTTTAATGTGTTAAATGCAGATTAGAAATGCATTCTTGTGGCGATGTAAAGTAAACCTGTTAGGGTTGTTGTAGATTTTGGACTGTATGTCGTGGATGCATGTAAAGTTATACTAACCAGTATCATGAACAAAACATCTCTTGAATGCAGTTTTACAGACCGTGACTTTTGAATTTGGGTATAATGTCTTACATGCAAGAGGTACTTTCATGCACACTGCTATTTGTATAAATTAAACCCATTTTTCTGTTGAGATGTCATTTGGCAGTTTGCTTTAATGGGAAACAAAGCGTGGACAAAACCATACGATTATTAGTTTGAGCATGTATTAGAACGCTTTGATGTAATGAAATGATGAAAGTCTATAACAAATGGTTCAGCAAAAACATGGTTAAAAACTGTAATGTACGCAGTTTGACTGAAATCCTTGTTAGTGTATCCATTTGATTTGATTACTGTTAGATGTTTTGCTTCCAATCTCTGCATAACAGCAGTTAGTTTCACTTTCAGTTCAGGCAAACCTCATTTTGTGTGTTTCAAGACTTGAAGGAAACATGAAGAGATGCCAAAAGCCTTCAGCAGGGAGCTGTTTTGTTCATCTGGATGTGAGCCATATGGCGTCGCTTCTGTTGCACTGCTGTGTTCATCAAGCTATTCAACACGGTGTTGAAATAAAGCTCTTTAATGTCTTCAATTGTTCCTGCTGTCACTGTGCACGACTGATCAGCGAACATCTTGCTTTTCAACATCATAAAACCTTTTGTTACTCCATGTTCTCTTTTTTTTTGATGCTTTTAAGCTCAAATCTGTATTTAATATCCATTGCAATATCAGTTTAGTGCAGTTTCATTTGACTTATATCTTACAAAATATGTGATATAAATGGAGAGATGCTGTCCTGTATGTGACCTCCATCAGATGGGGAGGGTTTCCATAGCAATGATCGTCGAAAATATCACTGCAGTACTGTATTGTTGCAAGTAAGTGTATTATCAGATGAGATCCCATCAATTACAGAGCCTTTTCTCCTCAGCTGTTGGACAATTAAAGGACTAGTTTGCACAAAAATCAGTTTTTTCTCACCCTCATCTTGCACCAAAACGTTTGACTTTCTGACTTTGGTGTTGTGTTTTCTCATGCACTGAAAGTGGACGGTCACATGTCAGACCCTGAATAATAATTCAATTATCCACACGACTTGTGCAATACATTACGTTTTCTGTGAACTTTTTGGTCTGTTGTTGTTTTTTTAGGAGGGGTAATACATTTAATAATTAATAATAGTTATTTGCTCATTAGTGTGGATGTTTTTTAATGTTTCAGTTTTCCTAACTATATTTATGTAGATTGTCACCTGAAAGGAGAAAGGAAATATTGAAATATGACCCCTTTAAAACTTTATCATTATAGTTATCATCCTTGATGTGCGGTTGCATTAGCAAATATAAGATATGTTGTCTTCTGATCCATTAGCATAAAGTTTGGTCATCAATGCAGTTTTATTAAATTTTTTTAACCAAGAAGGCAGCACAAGTTGCCATTTAAGTGTGAAATACATCTTCACATCTTTTTGAGCCGGTTATTTTATTATCATTAAGATTTTATCAATATGTGTATGTGTATATATATATATATATATATCAGAGTTTCCGCTAGAAAAAAATGGTGCCGGTCAAAGTGACCGGCAGAGGTTTCCTTTTCCGGACATTTTGATGATATGCCGGTCAAGTATCTCCTCTTAATTAGTCAAGGTGAGGAAAACTGGAGGCAGGCTATGTAACATAAAAAATGACATAATCAGGCCGCCGAATGCAACATGTTTATTAGCCTAACTTTCAAATAGACGGAAAAAAAAACATTTTCTACTATGGTTCATTTCTTCATTCGGATCTATTTGCGATCCATTCCATTCTGAACAAACAAAGCATATGTTTCGTCCTTGTTGATAGATTAAGATAATAATTCATAAATGCACGCATAATTATCATAATTATTAGCAGATATGTTTTACATGCATGCACAAACAAATGCCTTTCAACTTATGTGTGCAAAATTCAGAATGAAATGAATGTGCAGCAATTTGTACAAATAGAGATTCTAGGTCTACTATACATGTTGTAGCCATTAAATAAGCTTATTTAGTTTAATATTTGGTAAAATATTATAATGTTATTTTTTAACTTATGTTGATTATGAAAAGTATTCATTGAATTTTTTCACCTATGCTAATTACACATTAAATTCAGGTAGGCTACTGAGTCGCTGTCCTCAGTGCCCAGAAAAGCGCTGAAACGGAGATGAAAGGGGAATCCGTTTTTATTTATTTTTTTTGGCTTATTTTAACTGGCCCATCCAGTTTTCTGGAGGCCCACCTACAATCAAAATCCTGGCGCCGCTAGTGCTTCGCAGCGGTCTGATATCAAGAAATAACAGACCGCATTCCACATTGGAATTCAACCAAGCCATGTAATAATGTTTAATAACTTTCAAACGAGCCTGTTCCTTCATAACATAGCCAAAGTTCGGTGTATTTTTGCTTTATAAATTTTAGGCTTATTCTCAAATTCAGATTGTGTTAGTGGGGGCGGGATTATTAGGCAATTTTATTCGGACAATTTGACCGGAGAGATTTAATTTTGTCGGACATTTCATTTTTTTTTCGGCCAATGTCCGGCAATTACCGGACAACGGAAACCCTGATATATATATGTGTGTGTGTGTAAGTATTTTATATATATATATATATATATATATATATATATATATATATATATATATATATATATATATATATATATATATATATATATATATATATATATATATATATATATATATATATATATATATATAAATATAAATTTGTTTTAATTTGTAGTTATTTTAGATTTTCTGATTTGATTAAAAAAAAATTTTAAAGGTAATTTTGTTCTTTTACCATTTTTCTTTTTTTTTTTATATATGTCTATAGTTTAATTTTATTTCAGTTTTAGTCATTTTGACATTTCAAGTTAAATAAAAAAAAAGAGAAATATTGGCTTGACAACTACCTGAAATAAAATATTAATTAAAATGGAATAAATTAATCAATAAATATTTAAATAATTTTGTAGTTTTTTGGGGGTTAACTATAATAAGTTCAACTAAAAGAAAATGAGAAATGTTGGCTCAGCAACTACATGTAATAAAATATAAATTAGGATAAAATGAAATATAAATGGTAAAATAAACATAAATAATTATCATTTGTTTATTTTCATGGTTTTAGTTTTAGTTAACTATAATAACCCTGATTTGCGCCATTCATTCAGACCAAGAAATATTTAGCTCATGTTTATTTTAGTAAGTAGATGTGGTGTCCACTGTTAACAGTTTCTGAGTGAACTCTGTTGATGTTCTATCAGCCTTCTCTGAAATGAATCTAGTGTTTCTGTTTGAAGGAGTCTGGAGAGGAAGCACACTCTGTGTTTGGGCTGCGGCAGCGGGGCGGCTCCGTCTCACGTTTCAGGCCTGTTTTTCAAAGGGATGCCACAAGGCTAATTCACCCCGGATGGGTGTCACGGCCGCCCCATTCACCCTCTGCCTCCTTTGACCCTGTGTCCCGGCGTCAGCTGCTCTGTTTGCCGCAGCTGCTGAGGAGATCAGCCGTGTGTTTCCTTCCCAGCTGATTCACTGCCGCCTGACAAGCGTGTCGTACGGTGCCTTGATGAGATTTCAGTACGCCGTTAAACTCGGAAGTCCAAGTTGTTCCACCTTTTGCTGATCCGAGCGTTTTACTGCGATGTTCTTTCTCTGTCATTTGGCCTGAGTTATTAAAGGCGCTTGTTTGAGCGGACTTTCACTGACACTGTAGATGTCTGATTAAAGGGAAAACTTGAGAGGTAAATCAATTATGTGAATATTGATTATGCATCCACCATATGGTGATTTAGATGAGTTGAAGTACAGAGGAAGAAGGTTCTGGAGCGTTGAGGCAAGACCCTGGGAATTGGTTTAGTAGGGTACAAGCTGTTTTTCATTATTTCTAATGACAAAGTCTTATAGCGGTGTCTGAACACAGTCGGTTGTCTTTGGGATTTTGGACGTATGTGACCATTGTGCTTGGTATTGTGTGAAAAGTTAGTTAAACATCAGTTTTTGCACACTTCTAAGTGTGAAAAGTATGTTGACTAGACTATTGGTTGAGAAAATGGAGACTTGTGATGGGACAAAAACTGATTCTCTGATGCATCATGATTCTGTCTTCACTGATTTTATTTTAATTTTAATAAATAATTTTATGATGCAAAAATGTATGTAAATATTCCTTTTTAATGGTAATTTATAGAATAAATAAAAAACCCTCATTGTGTTTGGCTGGAAAGTTTTCTGATACTTAAAGCACTTTTTGTTTGTTTCTTTGTTCCCCTTTTTACTTGCATGTTTTGAAGCTATATTTAGTTAGCGATTATTAACTTGCCATGGCTTTGATTTAGTTTTAATTTGTAATTATTTATATAAAAAAATAGAAGCTATTGAATAAAAATGCACAAATAAATTTGATATTGTAAATCGATAAACTCATTAATGTTTTTATTAATTTGTAATTATTTTTAAAGTACTTATTTTATTATTTTAAAAATTTTCTAATAAAATGTATATTCTAAATTGGTAAGCTCTTTAATGGTTTTGATTTATTATTCATTTATAATTATCTTTAAATTTATGTAATTTAATAAAAATACATACATTTTAGATTCAAAGTCAGTAAACTCATTTATAAATAAATAGATTAATTAATTTTTAGAATCAGATGGTGATTCATTTTGATTCCCACCCTTAATGCTTTGTTTCTGGGATGCTCTTATCCTAATTTTGCATACTTAATAAAACATAAGTTCATGCTTCTGTCCGGAAATATCTGCAATTATTGTTCTGTCCATCAAAGAACCGAGCTGTTCTTCCCAAAACAGAATAAAGTGCTTTTAAGTGGATGGATTCTCACTTATCCGATCTGACCCTTTTTTAATTTAATTTTCTTTTTCAGATGAGGAAGTTCCTGTCGAGATGGTTGCAGAAGAATCTGGTCAAGGCGCTCAAAATAGTCCGTACCAACTTCGAAGAAAATCTCTGTTACCGAAGAGAACAGCTTGTCCGACTAAAACCAACATGGAGGTGCGTAAATACTGCTAAACGTTAGATGAACAGATTAGGAAGCGATATTAATTCAGACTGAAAGAAAAACAGCAGCTTTAAAGCAAAATAAATATTTAATGTTACCCTTTTTTTTTTTTAATTCCATTTTTTTCATTACACAACCCTACTTTGATTTATTCTCTCAGAGCTATTTGTTAATTTGTAAATTCTGCAATTCTGTCTGTGTTTTTCACATTGCAAAAGTCATGTAGCCCTTCATGCATGAGACAAAGAGAGATAATCTTCTGCGTGTGAGGTTGAATATCTCTTCTTGTTCAAAGGGTGCTTCCACGTCGACAACAGAAAACTTTGGGCATCGGGCAAAACGTGCCAGAGTTTCGGGAAAGTCACATGATCTGCCTGGTAATGCACATCAGACACCTGACATGTGGTGATATCAGCTTCAGATGATTTTTCATTCACGCCGCTTCTCTTGTGCTCCAGTCACCCCAGCGGAGCAGTATCTGCAGGTGAAGCTTCCAGACGAGGTGGTCCTGAAGATCTTCTCCTATCTGTTGGAGCAGGACCTGTGTCGAGCGGCCTGTGTGTGCAAACGCTTTAGTGAACTGGCCAATGACCCCATCCTCTGGTAGGACTAAAATGCATGTTTTTATGTATTTTTTTGTGTTTTCTTGACCAGGCATAAATATTAAAAATGTTTAATGCAAAACACAAAGAAGTTAAAGTAAAAATATGATCAAGGCATGGTTTCCATGTTTGAAGATGAGTACAAGGAAGAAGATTGAATAATTTTACATTCATGCATTTAGCAGAAACTTTTATCCAAAAGAAGTCGATTTTAGATATTTTAATTGATATGCATTAGTACAAACAGAATCTGCTTCAATAATTTAATCAATGCAATCATAATTCCTCATATAGACTTTTTTGATCAGATTTATACAGATAAATCATAATTTTAATTGATTTCATGTAAATGAACCGAGGCTTTGTAAATAAATACAGGATACAGTCTAATATAAAGAATATATTGGAAATAAAAGTAGTATTTATCTAATTATCTACTTCAAGCAATATTTCTTCACTCAGTGACTCAAATAAATAATTGAATCAGTTTTTAGCCAGTTCATTGAATCTGACAGTTTGAACTGATTCATTGAAGTGAATCATTTAGCAACTCTGAAGCTTCAAATCAAGAGTTTTTAATAAATGCATCTGTTGTTACATTTTTATATGGGATTGAAAAGGATGGCTTGAAAATGCAGTGTAATAGCCAAATAATAATAATAATAATAAAATGTATTTATATATTTGTCAATAAACCCAGACATCTTCATACTGATTTGAGTGATGACTCGAACAAATCAGTGAATCACAGTTTTGAATCAATGCATTGAATCAGACAGTTTGAACGGATTCATGGAAATTAACAAAACTTAGCAGCTCTAAATGTGTTTAATAGCCAAATAAATATCACAAAGTTGTTTCATTTTACATTGGCACTGTTTTTAAATATATATATTTATATATAGTCTACCATGGTGCCTAAATATGGTAATCATTCAGTAGCAGGGTAATGATATCTAATACTGTCAGAATGTTTTTTTGTATGGTCACTGATCTTCATTCTCATCCGGTCTGCAGGAAGAGACTCTACATGGAGGTTTTTGAGTACACGCGTCCCATGATGCACCCCGAGTCTGGGAAGTTTCACCAGATCAACCCAGAAGAGCATGAACAGCCCAATCCCTGGAAAGAGAGCTTTCAGCAACTGGTACTGCTCCTCTCGTTCATTTCATAATAGGGTTTGGGCTGAAAACAGTCATAATTTAGTATTCACTGACCATTTAACAACGCTCTCTTTTGGAAATAAACGGACTGTTTCTGTTTTTCCTCAATATTAAAACAATGCATGTCTAAGAATGAGAGATTTAGTCTTTTCCCCCTGAATCTGAAAGAGGACAGATGGTGGGGGAATGTGATGATTAGGGAGTTCATCAGGGAGTTTCATGATGAGCGCATATTTCTGAAGAAACACAGACTGATGGATCCGTGTCCTTTGTGTTTGCAGTATAAAGGCGCTCACGTGAAGCCCGGCTTCGCAGAACATTTCTACAGCAACCCGGCCAGATATAAGGGACGAGAAAACATGCTAGTAAGTCCTAGATCATCTATAGATGCATTATATGTATGGCTCATTCAGTAATTATAAACAGAAATGGATTGTATCATATATAAAATGGTGATGACATTTAGTAAATTAACTAGAATTGTTCACTTTTTTTTGTTTTTGTTTTTTTTGGTTGCCCATTAATTACATTTTCCTAGACTCTTCAGTGTCTAGATATAATTGAAGTCCCTCTTTTAATGCATATCTTTAGGATTTATTTTGTAACTCACAAGGCAAAAACCATGCACATTTTTTTTTAAAGTAACAACCCACGTCCTATTCCTTTCTGTAGCACAAACTCAGTGTAATATGCAACACTAATATGCTAATAACAGCTTTAAATTGGTCTTGACCCTTATTAAGAGACCGGTGGCAGTGATCTGTTATGTAATCCTGTTTTCACTTTTCGTTTTTTCTCTCTCTCAGTATTATGACACCATTGAAGACGCTCTGGGAGGGGTTCAGGAAGCACACTTTGACGGTTTGATATTTGTCCATTCTGGGATCTACACAGATGAATGGATCTACATCGAGTCGCCCATCACAATGATTGGCGCTGGTATGAGTACGCATATGAGTCTTTAGCCATGTCAGTATTTACATAAAGGACCATTCAAAGGTTTGGGGTTGGTATGATAGTTTAAAATGTCTGTTCTGCTCACTCATTTATTTGATTATAAAACTGTTAAAATTGCTAAATATTATTACAATTTAAAACAACTGTTTTCTATTTTAATATATTATGAAATGTAATTTATTCCTGTGATCAAAGCTGAATTTTCAGCATCATTACTCCAGTCTTCAGTGTCATGCCCTTTGGAAATGTAATATGTTTCTCAAGAAACATTACTAATCTTTATCAGTGTTGAACATTTTTGTGGAAACATTTTTTCAGCATTCTTTTCAATAAATAGAAAGTTCAAAGGAACAGCATTTATTTGAAAATCTTTTGTAACATTTTGTTTTAATTGTCATTTTTTAATTTAATGCAAATCTTTCGGACTTGAAACTGTTGAATGTTTTTCTAATAAATGTAGAGACTTTCTCCTGTCTAACCTAAATATTAATCGTACATCTGCTTTTGCAGCTCCGGGGAAAGTAGCGGATAAAGTCATCATCGAGAACACTAGAGATTCGACGTTTGTGTTCATGGAGGGGTCCGAGGACGCGTTTGTAGGATATATGACAATAAAGGTGAGTTTCTTCATACGCCAAGAAGGTTAAAGGAAGAGGACACCTAAAATGAAATTCCTGGATGCATTCTTTCATGCACAACTCTTTTTAGGTAGATTTGCGTGTGATGTGTATATAATGGGTTTTTATTGCAGTTCAATCCTGATGACAAATCAGCTCAACATCACAACGCTCATCACTGTCTGGAGATCACCGTCAACTGCAGCCCCATCATTGACCACTGCATCATCCGCAGCACCTGCACAGGTGACCACAGCTTCTCTCTTTTCCCTCCAAATCTGTTGCTTTTCCTTCATTTATATATTGCATGTTTGTTGAACTGCTCAGTGGTGAGTTCAGAAGTGTATGATCAACATTTCTGTTGCTCATACTTGTGTTTAGGGATTTTACTGTATTAATTTACTGGGTTTGGTAGGAAATTAACTACATAATGCAGAATGTTACAAAATTTGGAAAATGTTTGGTTGAATAAATCAAAAGTAGGGATGTGCACTTTATCAACTAGTGTGTCTTTGTGTGTGTGTGTGTGTCTATATATATATATATATATATATATATATATATATATATATATATATATATATATATATATAAATAATTGTACAGTAGAAAATAACTTTTTGCAAAAAAATAAATTAAAAGGAATTGTTACATTTTATATTTTGATTACTTTTCAAAATATTAAATATAAATGTGATGCATTCTTTTGTTTACCACAGATAATAAGTTTCTATTAAATCATAAATCCAGAAAAAAATCATAGGGCTCTATTATTGTAAAAAATTATATGATTAATTAAAACAGGAAACACAAAATGTGTTAGGTTTTAAAAAAATTGTTGTATGATTGTATACATTTTATGGTTTCTGTTAATTAGACATGCTTTGTAATAACTACAATTTAATTAAGCATTAAAATGGAAAACAGAAAAATTCAAATGGAATAAACAGAATCCATAAAATTACAATGCAAAAAACTGAATTTGTGTTAAAATTAAACTTATTTCATAGAGCCTTCCTTTAACCCCAAGGGCCGGTCCACACAGAACATGCTTTTGCATTGCAGTGTCCTGCTTTTTAGCTGTTTCCTGATTAAACATGCGTAAATTGTCCTTTGTGCGTATGACCACACATAATGTTCATTTTGAGATTTTGAATCTCCCTTGGCTTGTGTGATGCTGATGGAGGTGTGTTGTCGTCCTGCAGTGGGCTCTGCAGTGTGTGTGAGCGGCCAGGGAGCGTCCCCCACCATCAAACACTGTAACATCAGTGACTGTGAGAACGTGGGGCTCTATATCACAGACCACGCTCAGGTAAAGTGAAGCTCTGTCTGGAATACACCCTCAGATTGGTGTCTGTGGTTGATGAATTGCAGTGTTTAGCAGCCGCTCTCTCTGTGTGTTGCTTCTGCAGGGCATTTACGAAGACAATGAGATCTCCAATAATGCTCTAGCAGGGATTTGGGTGAAAAACCATGGCAACCCCATCATCAGACGAAACCACATCCATCACGGCAGAGACGTCGGGGTGTTCACGTTTGACCACGGCATGGTACAAACCTCTCCGTCACTTTGTCAGATAGGTGTTACGTTAAGAGTGTTAACGGTTGCATTCCTTCGCCTTAAGCATCCACAGACTGCCTTTTATAAGAAAGAGAGAAATGGGGGATATTTATACTTAGGCTAATTATAATTACAATTCATTAAAAAAAAAACTATATATATATATATATATATATATATATATATATATATATATATATATATATAATATATTGTTTTTTTTCTCATATATATATATATATGAGATGGGCACCCGAGTTAATGGTCTTGATTTGAGGAAAATGACTCGAGAATTATTTTAAAAGCAACTTAATCCTTATGTAACTGATAATCAAAAGGCATATAGATATCATGAGGAAAAGCCTGAACAGAAACGGTATTTTTTTGTCACATGGCCTCACATGTATGTAAATGTAAAAATACAATACATGTAAAAAGTTTGTATGCATTTAATTGTATTTTTTTGTCCATACCTCTGCTTGGAAGAAAACATAGAGGCCGTGCCTCTTGCAAGTTTAATTAAATAGCCTTGACTTATAAAATATATATATATATACATTTCTATGGTTTTGTAATATCTGAGTCACATTTTCTTATGTGTCATGATAGATAGGACCTTTATTATAGAATCTGGTTACAGAAAAACTGTTTTGAACATGGCGATGGATTAATACATGTAAGTAACAAGCTGGATGTATCTTGTATCTTAACACCTCTTTAAAAAAAAAAAAAAAAAAAAAAAGATCATAGGTCTTTTATTTTGTCTCTAGCCTATAAAACAGCTTTGTAGGAAGATTTCAACACATGAGGATTTTTTTTAGCGAGTTAAATGACTCTGACTCATGACCAAAGACTGGAGACTTGACTCAAACTCGAGCGATAAAGACTAGTGAACTAGTGAGTGTGTGTTTGGTGACTCTCTGGCTCCCTCTGCAGGGCTACTTCGAGAGCTGCAGCATCCACAGGAACCGGATAGCAGGTTTCGAGGTGAAGGCGTATGCTAACCCTACGGTGGTGCGCTGCGAGATCCATCACGGACAGACGGGTGGCATCTACGTGCACGAGAAGGGCCGAGGCCAGTTCATCGAGAACAAGATCTATGCAAACAACTTTGCGGGCGTATGGATTACCTCAAACAGCGACCCCACGATCAGGTGAGAGACTCGTCCATAAACACACGTCTAATCATATCACACTGTGAGATCTGTACTGTTTATGCTCCGTTATAACCCCTCTTCTGATCAATCACAGGGGTAACGCCATATTCAATGGCAACCAGGGCGGTGTTTACATATTCGGCGACGGCCGAGGACTCGTTGAAGGGAACGACATCTATGGCAATGCTTTAGCTGGAATCCAGATTCGGACCAACAGCTGCCCGATCGTCCGGCACAACAAGATCCACGACGGACAGCATGGAGGCATTTATGTGGTGAGTGAACACAAAAATATCTACCAGCCGTGTTTTAGTACAAGGTCAGAAATTAAAGGATTAGTTCAGCCAAAAATGAAAATTGTCATCATTTACTTACCTTCAGGTTGTTCCAAATCTGTATGAGGTTTTTTTTCATCTGTTGAACACAAAAGAAGATATTTTGAAGAATGTTGGTGACCAAACAGTTGCCGGTAGCCATTGACTTCCATAGTATAATTGTTTTCCTTGTATGGAAACTTGGTTTGGTTTGTTTTGGTTACCAACATTTTTCAAAGTATTGTATTTCATATATTTGTATATTTCTACCTTTTTGTATGAGCAATTTGTATGATTACTTTATATAAAGTATCTGTTTTTTCTTATGTCATGTTTATTGAACCATGCACTTTTTATGCATTAGAAAGCAAGACTTCACATAGGTTATCTTTGTAGGATTAAAAACTTTTTTACAAATCTGTAATAAATAATATAATGAAAGCAAGCAAAGAAAGTACCTCATTATTGAAACACCCAAATTCATTAACTTCTGTGTGCATTTTTCCAGTTTATAAATAACACATTTTTTTGTATTTTTGTTTTTAGATTTATATTATTTATTAGTTTGTCAATATTATGTATTTATGCATTTATTATTATTAATTGTTATCTTTATTTATTTGAGATGATCATTATTATTTATTTTTATATTAGATTTAGTTTATTATATTTATATTATTGACTAATCTGCTTTTGCAAAAACTCATATTATAATCGGAAAAGCTGATTACACTGCATGTTTTTACGTCATGTATGCAGGTTTATGATAAATCTGACGGCAACAGTCATAATTGATTTATGTTTTGCCCCAGTATCTTGAAATTGTGGTGCATGTTAATTCCCAGCCCTGTTCTAATCAACCAGACTGCTTACTAAAGCACTGTAGACTGATTGTCTCGTCTCTCTGTGGTCTGTTGCAGCATGAGAAGGGTCAGGGAGTGATCGAGGAGAACGAGGTGTACAGTAACACGTTGGCCGGTGTGTGGGTGACCACGGGCAGCACACCTGTTCTGCGCAGAAACAGGATACACAGCGGAAAACAGGTGCGTGTGCTTCACTTCCCTCGCTCTGTGTGACCTGATTCGACACATGCACGCTCTGTGCACTTATGGTCTAATGCAGAGATTGAGAGGTGTCCCTTTTATGAACGGAAACCGGTTGCAAAACCCGAGAGCTTGTTGATTTGAATGTGAGAACTTGACACATTAATATTCACATTTGTAATTGTAATTGAGTCTTTCAATTTGCACACACAGACATTCAAAATTGAACTGGAGTCGCAGATTATTAGTTACAAATGTGTAAAATGACATTCACACAAAAAAATAAAATGACGGACATCTGTAGCAAGACGCACTTGTAAATGCAGATGCGAGAGAGCAGAACCGGGGGTGGGGCTTGGGTGGGAATGAAACCACTTGATTGGTCGATGCCTGACCAATAACATCAGATGGTATCTTTGCGTGATGACTTAAAGCAACAGGGGCAGCCAGTGTGCCGTTTTGGTAGGAGAGACAGCTTTTGGGGAAAACAGCTCGGCATGGCAGAAGACTGTGGAAGCTGTCAGCTTATCTAATGGGAAGCCGTGGTGGATCTGTAGGCCTAATGGTCTGCTTTATACAGTGATACAAAATATGTAATCCTTTTATCAACAAAGGGTCTGCTTAAAAGGGTGGTTGATTGATTTTTTTCTAGGTTTGATTGTGTTTATTGGGGGCAGTGTAATGTGTTCATACTTATTTAAAAAAAAAAAAAAAAAAAAAAAAAAGTTCACTTCTGTTTCTATGATACTACTCCCTCCTAAATTCGCAATGGGCTCAGATTGGTTAGCTTGGCCCAGTGTATTGTGATTTGTTAACTGCTTATCACATGATGTCTGGAAACGTCACGCCCCCTTTCCATTAAAGGAAATATTTGCATGTGCTCAGGTGGAAGAGCCACGCAACATAGCCTCGCCCCCTTTGTTGCGTGCTCCCGAGGGCGGGGTTTATGTAAATTTCAGGGATTGTGATGTCACCCACCCAGGAAGTACCTCAATGTAGTCCCTACAAGTCGTAATTGTAGGAATCAAACAAACTTTCTTTAAAAAAATAAATAAATCAACATATCTGTTTCCATTGAATGTTCAGCGTTGTAACTTTGCAGATATCATTTATGCTCAAACAGCAACGTTACACACCAACTAATGTTTAAAAAGGGAAATGGCAATCAACCACCCCTTTAAGGGTTCCTATGGCAAAAAAAGCTGCTATTTTTAAATGAATATGAGATAAAATAAATCAATGCATTTGGGTTTTTATTGACATTATTAATATAACACTGTGAAATACCAGCTCTTTTGAAGAGTTAAGCCAGAAACAGTATTAGAGTTTTTAGCAAAAATAAATAAAAAAAACCTGATATAATTTATTATAATTTTTTTTCTTTTTGCAAGGCAAAACAGTCAATCAAACTCACGCTGTGAAATGCTAAGATTATTAATTGTGACCCTGGACCACGAAACCAGTCATAAGGGTCAATATTTGTTTAAATTGAGATGTGTACACCATTTGAAAGCTGAATAAATCATCTCTCCATCAATGTATGGTTTGTTAGGAGGACAATATTTGTCTGAGATACAACTATTTGAAAATCTGCAATCTGAGGGTGCAAAGAAATCTAAATATTGAGAAAATCACAGTGCTTTTTGGAGAAAGCTGTTAAACACATTTAATGTGTTGGTGGCCTGTACAGTTTACTCTTAGATTATATTCTTATTATGCACCATATTAATAAGTTATTCAGTTACTTTCATCAGTTTTTATCCTGCTTCATTTTCACTTGTGCTTTAATAGCTTTATATGGGACTTAATGGTTATTATATAAAGTGATTAAACTAATTCCCATGCTTTATAAGCAGTTAGGATATACATATGAAAGATGTTGCATTATTTGTCTACCAGATGATACTTAAATGACAAGATTAATGCATTGTCTTTTAATAATATCCTGTAAAAGCTAGGGATATTCAATGAAAAAAGTTTCCAGCATTTTGCAAATGACTTAAAACGTGCACATTAATGTTTCTTTCGACCTGTAAAGTGGCTTCATTTGTACCCTGCACCCTCCAAAAATCCAGTTTGGAGTATCACTATAAACAATACTAAATGATAAAAAGAAGGTTTTGAAAAGATTGCATATTAAAGAGCTGTTTTTCCTTCACCTTTCCTGTAAATTGTGATGAGAATACCTTCAAATTAAAGCTCAGAGTGCACTTTCAGACCACATTCATTATATTACTAACTTGAATATGTTTTGGTCAGCAGCTAAAATCATAAAAATTGTGTCAGTCTCCAAGTATATGTGGACCTGACTGTACGTCTAAATCTTCTTGGAGTGATTTTGTAAATGTGTGTTTGTCCACAGGTGGGCGTTTATTTCTATGATAACGGTCACGGAGTGCTAGAAGACAACGACATCTATAACCACATGTACTCTGGAGTTCAGATCAGGTCAGTGACTTGAGCGTTGGGCGATACGTGCATTTATTTTCAGTTTCAATTATAATGAAACCGTGATGGGGAGTTTGGTTGTGGAATTGCATTACAACATAGTCTGTCTTTTAAAAAAAATCTAATTTAAAGTTATAAATTAATTTTATTTATTAGTTTTATATAATTTAATGTTTATTTGAATAATATTTAATATTATTATTTTGTTTTGTTTTAATAAAATTGTAATATTTACTATTTTATATTGAATTATTTTATTTTAAATTGTTTTTTATTATTATTAATTACACAATGTGTTTATTTTTAAATTTTTTTTTTTTTAGTTCAGTTTAATGCAATATAATCTATCTTTCTCTGTTTTTTTTTCCATTAAATTTTTGTATTTTTATATTACTATTTAATTAATTTATAAATAATTATACCTTCATTATTTTTAAAATAATATTTTATGTATTTAAATTAAATGTTTATTTTTTTTATTTATTTTTTTTATATAAAATGATTTTTAAAAGAGGAGTTTATTTTAAAAGGTAAATAAATGCATGATGTTTCCAAAGTCAGGGAGTAGTTAATCGAGCAGCCACAGACTTGTGGAGTTACAATATGACTTTCCAATAAAAAAAAAAAAAAATTGATATTTTAGTTTGGTATTTTTTGTAGAACTGGCAGCAATCCCAAAATTAGGCGGAATAAGATCTGGGGTGGACAGAACGGAGGAATCCTTGTTTACAATTCAGGTAATATTTCCGTCATTGCTTGATATAAAGGCTCATGTTTCTATATTTCAGATAAATAAGTGTCCCCTGAATCTCTTCTCAGGTCTAGGCTTTATTGAAGACAACGAGATCTTTGACAACGCCATGGCCGGGGTTTGGATCAAGACCGACAGCAACCCCACGCTCCGCAGAAACAAGATCCACGACGGGAGGGACGGAGGGATCTGTATCTTCAACGGAGGACGAGGTGACGCTCCTCTTCTGATGTGAGCTCTCTGTTCTGTGCGCTTCAGCTTCATGATGAGCTTTGTGATGTTGCAGGACTGTTGGAGGAGAACGATATCTTCAGGAACGCTCAGGCCGGGGTCCTCATCAGCACTAACAGTCACCCTGTGCTGCGCAAGAACAGGATATTCGACGGCTTTGCTGCTGGTGCGGGGTTTTTTTCATTAATGCAGCTCTTGACTAGTTATTATAGGCATTTTCTAAACAAAAGTCCAACTTAATTTAATTTTGAAACATTTATTATATCTTGCATGTCTGTCTTCTGGAAATAAATGGACATTCATTTATATCATACTCTTTAGATTATGTGTCAGAGCTGTTAGCATCATAAATAATTATTGAAATGCTTTATTCTGTTTATAAAAAAAAATCATAATGACATTATGCTTTCAGGAAGTGAACAGGAAGCACATGGATAAAGTTAACATTTTCAGTGCATTTGTGTTTAATACATTGATATTTATTGATTGAGCATGACAGTGCAGTTTATTAACACTTAAGGACATGCTTTTTTAAAGCTCACATAATTCTATATCTTTGTCATTTTATATATGTATATATAAAGAAATATAAAAAAGAAAATATGTATCAAAATACATATACAGATGTAAAATTATTAAATATATTTATATATAACAATATAAATAAATTTATTTACATGTAAATATTTACAAAATATATACTTAATTTTATTTATATATTTATTTATAAATATATAAATATATATATATATATATATATATATATATATATATATTAGGGGTGTAACGGTTCACAAAATTCACGGTTCGGTTCGATACGATACACTGATGTCACGGTTCGGTTCGGTTCGGTTCGATACGTTTTAGATACAGCAAAATGTAAAAACATCTCAACTTTTCAGAATGCCGCAAGCGCACCGCGGGTCATGTGACAAGAACCAACCAATCAGCTTCATCCTTTCCCGTAACAACGTTGAGAGCTCAGCCAAGATGAAGGAACAGCTGATCATAGTTGTATATGGATTGCAATTTTGAAATAAATTCAGTAGCAGAGCTACTGCAAGCGATTTTTAGAGCTGCAAATCCATTTATCCTTCGCTGAAATTTCCGCGTCTCATGGAGAGAGCACGTCATTGTTGCTTAGCAAAGACAGACGCCTCATGAGCGCTTCTGCCCGAGCGCTTTGGAAAGGAGGAGAAAGACGCGCTTAGCGTTTTTTTATCCACCACTCTCTTGCCATCACCATTATAGCTTAAAGGGAATCCAAAGTGCACCCAAACACCAGACCTGTTGGTTATTGGAGGATCTTCTCATTTCTAGTCTGTTAAACGCATTGGCTATTTTGCAACGAGCCTTCAGCGCGTACTGAGTGAGCGAGCGCCTGCTGAGTAGCCTAACATAAACATATAAGATGGTGTTTTTTTCTTCTTCGGGAGTGTCAGGGGCGTTGCCTGTTACGTTGTTTGGGTTATTGGGCTACCTTGTTGAACGCATATCATTATATTTCTTTCTCTCTCTTTTTTTTTTTTTTTTCAAATATAATTAATTACTCCAACGAACCGTTCGGTATACATAATGCGTACCGCGTACCGAACCGAAAGCGTCGTACCGAACGGTTCAATACGAATACGCGTATCGTTACACCCCTAATATATATATTTATACATATTTATATATATATATTTATACATATTTATAAATATATATATATATAAATATGTATATGTATATATATATATATATATATATATATAAATATATATATATATTTATAAATATGTATAAATATATATATATAAATATGTATAAATATATATATATATATATATATATATATATTTACATAATAAATATATTATGTAAACAAAAACTTTTATTTTGGATGCGATTAATCGTCTGACAGCACTATATATTTATTTAGTCTAAAAAAGTACTAAACTATACAAATGTGTACAACTTCCATTTCTGAAAATGCTGCTTTTTTTTAAATCGAATCACAGATATGAGATGCATACTAAATGTTCATTATAGACCAATGATTGTTGAGCTCCATCTGCGGCAGGTATTGAGATCACGAATCATGCGACGGCGACATTAGAAGGCAATCAGATCTTCAACAACCGCTTCGGTGGCTTGTTTCTCGCGTCTGGCGTCAACGTCACGATGAAAGGTGAAGTGGAAACCTCTTCATTTCACTCTCTTCATGATCCAGTGGACTTGAGATGAACATTACTCTCATTTAATCTCCTTCGCAGACAACAAAATCATGAACAATCAGGATGCCATAGAGAAAGCGGTGAGCAGAGGTCAGTGCCTGTACAAGATTTCCAGTTACACCAGCTATCCAATGCACGATTTTTACAGGTAACGCTCCTCCTGAGAAGCATCTGAGCTCAGTGTGTCCTCGACGGGTGTTTCCTCACGCCTCTGTTTCTCTGTGCAGGTGTCACACCTGTAACACCACAGACCGCAACGCCATCTGTGTGAACTGCATCAAGAAGTGCCATCAGGGGCACGACGTGGAGTTCATCAGACACGACAGGTCAGTCTTACTAGGAGTCTGCTTTGCATTTACTACTAAAACCAGAATTATCTGGCCTATTTAGAGGACCATTAGGATTTCTTTTGAACAATTAAGCATGTTTTCATCTCAAATTTGCAATAATGTGTGAAGAAAATTACATTAATACATACATTAAGTACAAAATAACTTGTAAAGTACATTTAGAAATGCAAATAAAAAAAAATGCATTTATAGATGTTTTTGGATTAAAATATTGACAGATTGGTTGGAAAAATGTCATGCAGATGTCAATGTTATTATGATTTATAAATTAAAAAAATGCAAATGTGCATAAAGAACTTTTAGAAAATAAAAATTAATTGATTTATTAATAGAGATAATAGGAGACATTTACAAGCAAAGTTTTTTTTTTTTTATCCAAAGGTACACTAGGCTTTAATATATTTTTACTTCTGTATTCAAAGAAATAGATATTTGTATTTTAAGGTGTTAAATATAATCTAGATATAAAAAAAGACCTTGTTTTTAGCTAATTATCATAACTTCCAAAAAAATTGATACAAAATGACTAATTGGTAAAAAAAAAAAAAAGTAATTGTGTGTATATATATATATGTGTGTATGTGTATATATATGTATATATATATGTATATATATGTACACAATGATAATACATTATTAATATATTCTCAAAATTAAATAAAACATTTATTTTACTTAAACATTTGTCTGGACACTTTTGGGATTTAAATTACTGCATTATTGATATGAGAATTTAGGGGAAAATGTGCTTAATTGTCATGAAAATAATTCACACGTAAAAAATAAAAAAATTATTTTATAAGAATATATATATATCATTTAAATTCTGTGTGTGTGTGTGTTTGTATATATACATGCATGCATACAGTTTGGAAAATACTGTGTGTATATAAGTTGCATTTCTTTTCATAGTTTGGCTGGTCCTGTGACTTATAGTCAGATGCGACTTATGTACTGTACATGTGGAAGAAATTACAATAAAGCAGACTTACCGTCTGCAGCCACGAGAGGGCGCTCTATGCTGCTCACTGCTCCTGTATTCAACACTAAGCAGCACAGAGCGCCCTCTTGCGGCTGGAGACGGTAATGTTTTCTCTTGGTTCTAAATAAATGCAACTTGTTTTTTTCCTCATCATGGTGTATTTTTGGACTGATGCGACTTAAAGACCTTTGTAACCCTATATACACTTTGTGCATCTTCAGTGTGTGACTGAATGTGTTTGTGTGCAGGTTTTTCTGTGACTGTGGCGCAGGGACTCTGTCGAACCCTTGCACACTAGCTGGAGAGCCGACGCACGACACAGACACGCTGTACGATTCAGCGCCTCCTATAGAGTCCAACACACTGCAGCACAACTGAACCCACAGACCAGAGATAACACGCTAGAAATAATTCAATTCAAACAAACTCTTGGAGAAAGAAAGCATTGCATAAACGCAGAGAGGAAACACTTCTATTTAACAGACGTTCTGCTGTGGATTCGGCGTGGATCCCGTTTCTCCTGCTGCTCTTGGGACGGCGGCGGTGACTCAGGATTCGCGGGATGGAAAATGAGGAGAGAAACGGACCCAGAGCGTATAGACTCGATGCTTCCCGTGCAGCCGTCACCGCGCTCTTGTATATGTATGAAAAAAAAAAGACCCAGCACTTCAGTTTTTTTTTTTTTTTTTTTTAAAGATGAGTTCTTGGGGTTTGATTTTAATGCTTTCTCATGTAGTTTTGTATTTTCAAGCACCAATCTTAAATGTACTTGAATGTCTTTTTATTTTATTTTAAGTA
Organism: Carassius auratus; assembly: GCF_003368295.1. Classification (NCBI taxonomy): domain Eukaryota; kingdom Metazoa; phylum Chordata; class Actinopteri; order Cypriniformes; family Cyprinidae; genus Carassius; species Carassius auratus. The sequence goes on from NC_039280.1 coordinate 2,090,021, forward strand.
TATTGATTTCGGGGTTGTTTATACCTTAGATTGCTGTATTTGTTCTCATGTCGCAGGATGTATGTTCTTTCTGTGAAAGAGATTCGAGGGAAAAGAAAGAGAAACACTAAGTATTCTCCAGCAGTGTGAAAGTGATGTGGAAGCGATTTAAATGATTAGCCCCGCCCCCTCACCCTGATTGGCCGCAAGCTGAAGTGACATTGCTGGAGATTTTAAAAGAGGCTTCGTGCTGATTTGAAGCTCTGATGAATATCTGTACAGCTTTTTTTGTGTTTTTCTCCATGTATTTGGTGACCGTGGGTTCTCATACAGCCTGAATTGTATGCATGTTCCATGACATCTAGACTTAATATATTGTGAAGTACTCAATAACCATTATGTAGCTGTTAGTAATTAATCAAAAGTTTAATTTCCTAGTCAAAGAGGAACGTGTTACATTTTTAAAAATAAACTTTATTAGATCATTTCAGTAGTGAGTGATTGCTTTCTATGTGACAACAGAGTAACTGGTGGAACGGTGAAGAGAAGAACTTAAAAAAAAGAAAAAAGAAAACCGTTTTCCATCACAGGCCGCCGATCATCTGAAGCAGTGTTGTGAACCGCTCACGGTCAGAGCTGGGGTCTTCAGCGAACGAGCACAACTTCCTGTTGAACAAATGACAACATTGGAAATAAATTAGTACAGGATCTACTTGCATTATAGAGATTTTCACACTTAACAGGTCTGGGAATGCATTTCTGTTCACTTAATTAATCTAAACTATTATTTAGTTTTAATATCGGACACTTTTGTTTGATGGCAAAGGTGCATTTTAGGCAGTCATAACTCCAGTCGACTTAAAAGCCTTGCTTTATATACAATTATGATCCCATAATTAGTTTTTCCTCATATGAATGAGATATTTTTACAAGCAAATTTATATAATATATATGCATACCAAATGTGTGCTTTTTTTCCATTTTCATTTCTGCTTCAAACTATTTATTTAGTAAATATAGATTGATTTCTATTTACAACATTTAATTAGATGTCAGATGCATTTAATAAACAGAAGAAAAAAAACTGTTGTGCATAATACAGGACTTGAAATGTGTAGCGCTCAGATTTATGTAATTGAATCAAGTTTAATAATCACATTTGATTAATTTTGATCTGTTTTTAGAGCCATTACAGGGTTTTTGCAGGTTCTGTACAGATAAATATAAGACTTCAAGAAAAAATTTCCAAGAAAATCTGAAGAATATTTTAAAAGACCTGGAAAAACAAATGGAAGGGGATGCATAGAAATTGAACACTAAAGTGAAGTAAGAATGTTTTGGGCATAAACGCACTTCATTTTGTTCAGTTTCTTTTTAGAAAACTTGAAATCTTGTCTTTATTTTGCATCTCAAGTAAATGCATCTTGATTTAAATTTAGTACTGGAAAACGACAAATAATGCACAAGATATTCTCTTTTTTTGCAATGCATGAAATTATCAAATTATTTTCTGGTTTAGGACTATTTAAGGCCTTGATTTAAGGATGAGCAAATTAACCTTTTTAAGTCCACACAGAAACCCTGCATTAAGAATTTTGCATGGTGACATTTTCATAAAAACATCTGCAACAAAAATGCATCAGATTCTGCTCATGTGAACATAAGATGCAAGATGGTAAGGTCACTCACTTGAATATGCGGAGAGACACGGTGCTCCTCTCAAACTCGCGGGCCTTCTTATGGCCGGACTGGATGACTTCCTCCGGGATGTTGGCCAGGCGAGCCGCGTTGAAGCCGTAACTCTTGGGACACGCGCCTCTGATGAACTTGTACAGGAAGGTGATGGTCTCCTGACTGGGGTCCTCACACTCGTTCTCCACCATACAGGCCTGACCGGAGACACAGGGACATCATTTCACTTCATCTCACCAAATTATATTAATCACTTTGGGAAAGAAATACAAAAACTTCTTGTCAAACATTAGGGATATAGTGTATGACAGATACCAGTCAAGTCAGAAGCTGAAAAGTTGGGATATAAAGTTTAGTAAACGATTAAATAAATTTTTATTTGTATATTTTCTGACTTCATTTTAATTTTGGTTAACATTTTAAATGTCTAGTTTTGTGATTAATTTAAAATATTATTTTTTATTTTTACTTTCAAACATGCATTATTTATAGACAATTATTTAATTTAGTTAATTTAATATCATTTATACATCCAGTTTTTATTACCATTTGGAATTTTTATATTTTCTTAGCTTTAATTTATTTTAGTAATTTTTGTATTTAAAATAATATGTCTATTGTTTTATTTTATTTTTTTAACATACATTTATTACAGACTTATAAAGTTACACTGCATGAGTGTTATTTTACTATCACTTATTCCCTATTATAGTTTATTAATATTTTGAGTTAGTTATATTTTTATACTTTTTCATTTTAGTTAATGTAATTTTGTTGTTTTAATAGATATTTAAACTTTCATGTAGCTCCAGTGTTTTTTTTTTTTTAGTAATAAATAATATAAAAACAATTCATAATGTTAGAGGTTCTATTTTATTTTAAATAAAAATTATGTTAACAAATGATCGTGTTTTTTTTTTTTTTTTCTACTAATAGAAAGAAAATGAGTAGAGAAAATAGAAATAGAATAGACAGTCCCAGTATTAGAGAGTCAAGTGAATATAAAGTTTTGTGGCTGTACTTTTATTTTTTTACTCTTCCAACAATTCTTATTTATAGATTTTCCAAGTCACAATGCATGTGTTATTTTATTATTATTTAGACAACATTGACGTTTTTATTCATACTTTATTCCATTTCTTCATTTCATGTATACATATTTCTATATTTTCTATTTTTTATTGAATTTTTTACATCATGTTTTTGTGATTTGTCTATATAGTTTTTTTTTTAATCAATATTTTAGTTCGTTATTTTAGCATTTCAAGTTAAGCAAGACAAAAATTAGAAATATAGTGAAAGTGTTTTGTATTTCATTTCATTTAACTTTTTTTTAACTAATGTAGTTTGTTAGCAATAATAGTGCATTAGTCTAAATGGTTTTTGCATGCTTGTACAAACATTTTACACATTATAATCATCGGCAGGCCACAGAATATTGCTGAAAATATTTCGGTCAGTTATATTGGGCCTGAAACTGACCATGTGTCCGAGTCTGACGGCGGGGTCCTGGACGTGCTCCTCCACCAGCGAGTGGTAATGAGTGGAGAACAGGGTCCGGCAGCAGATCTTCTCGGACAGCTCCTTCACCACAGCGCTGGCAATGGCTGTGCCGTCATACGTGGCTGTGCCTCGGCCTGCATTTCAAGAGAAGGAAAAGATCAGAACTTACTCCATTTAAGACTTTGCATTAGCGTGTGATGAGCGGCTAAATCACCCAGTTCATCCAGCAGGACGAGGGAGTGGTTGGTGGCGTGCAGCAGGATGCTGGCCGTCTCGCTCAGCTCCACAAAGAACGTGCTTTCACCTAGAAAACCAAAGATGGTCTATTTAGTATCCAGGGTGAAGCTCACACATGAGGCTTGAACTGATAAGAAACAAATGGCCATGTACCTGACATTATACGATCAGAGGCGCCGAGTCGAGTGAAGACGCGGTCCACAGGAGTGAGCCGCAGACTCTCAGCAGGAACATAGCAGCCCAGCTGAGCCAAAATCACCACCAGACCACACTGAAAGAGACACGGGACACGGGGAAATATAGCTGAGAGAATGTGCAGATCACTTGATTTCAACAGGGCATTAGCATTTTACATCACATCAATGTTTAGGACACTTCAATAGTCATAACATTTATAGGAGGTTAATAAATGTGTGTAGTTCTACAATATTTCATTTGAGAAAAAATTAAATTATAAAAAAATAAACATTATATATTATATATATATTTTTTATAATATAAAAATGCTAATTTTATGATATTTAAAGATTTTATTAATATTATGCAATTTTTCTGGTTTTGTTTATTGACAATTTCCAGGCCTGAACAACTAAACACACCAAAAACATGATATAGAAACCTGCAATTGCCATAAATGAGAGCTCAAACCAAATCTTTAAAAAATAAAAAGTAAAATGAAAAACAAAACATTTAAAAAAATAATAATAATAATAATAAAAAAAGATCCATGATTTTTATAGATTTAATTAATATTATTATATTTTGTACATCAGTAGAATTTATACACCGAAATAAAACTGGTAGAAAGCATGATACAGAAGTAGGGGTGTGACGGTTTGTATATAACCGTGAGACCGGCGGTTATAGTTGAACACCGTCATTAGGACTCTATAACCGCCAAAACCGTGTCATTAAAATATTTTTTACACACATTTTTTATCAAAAATTATTTTCATTTTTTAGATAGGATCATAAGATGCGCAATATATTGGGAGACATGGTTTTTACCACTTAATGAAGATTTGTAAATCGTCAGACAACAAATTTTATCTTAATTTTCATAAATGTTTCATCAACCAATTGCATGTATTTTAATAAATAAAAAGCAAATATAGCAGACAATGATAACCGTGACATGGAAGCACCAGCGCGCCGCGTTCACTTGCACTGCACTGTGAACTAGAGCACATCTCATCGCAAATGAAACTCAGCGTAGGCCTATGCCTCATACATTAGCATTAAATATCTTTGCTGCATCCTTTTTAGAACAGACAATGGCTTTTTTTTTTTTTTTTGCGGCTCGCATCAGCAAAGCATTGCATCGTCCATAGATGATGCGGCTTTGAAATTTGCTCAAAAAACTGTGGCGCGGATGATGAGTTTTGTGACAGATCTCCTTCATAAACGGAGGTCTGAAATCTCTGCCCCTTTACCGATCAGAGCGCGCGCTGACACGGAGTTAACCCGCTATCTCCAAGATCAACCAATTGACTCTACCCCCCGACGGTTATGTTATGAACCGTCACATTTGACTCACGTCATAACCGTCATCACCAATTCTGAAACCGGCACACCCCTATACAGAAACCTGCATTTCCAGAAATAAAAGCTCCAACCACATCCTACTTCCTGCCTGAACAGCTGCTCGCACAACATAGGGTGAAATTTGTATAATTATCTGCTCTGACAATAATTCGATTGTAAACACTGCAAAGCACAATGCAATTGGAAATTAAATAACAATTCAGTTCAAAATTATTTTGGTGTGGCTCAATAAAATACATGGGAAAGTTACACCAGATTTGGATTCAGCTAAATGTACCTTTCCAGCCTTTCTTTAGTAAAACTGAAAATTAAATCAAACTTCTGTAGCTTAATCATAAAATTATAGTATGCAAAAACTGTCTAGGAAAAGAATTGAAAGTGCCATACATTCGTTATTGCTATTCAATGCATTAAATGATCATCTAAGATTGGTGTACTGTTGGACATAAATTCAGTATTATACCCCAAAAACAGTTACGATGTTAACACACCATGAAGATTGACTCACCTGTCTCATCAGGGTGGACTTGCCTCCCATGTTTGGCCCGGTGACCAATACACATGGGGCAAGTGCTTTATCATCATCATCATCATCCTCAGCACCAGAGCAGGCGATGAAGATGTCATTGGGGATGAAGTCGTCACCAAAGAAGGTCTTGGTGACGCAAGGGTGACGGGACCCTCTGAGATCCAGGAAGGGGCGTGACTGAGACCCATCACCTGAGAGAAGGATCTCTGGTCTCGCCATGGGCCCGTCGCCGCTCTGACTGTAACGGGACATGCTCAACAGCACGTCTGCAGAGGTAGAGACAACAACAACATATCACTGGGCATCCTATTACAAATATCACTCATATTCTCAGTAAACATGGCATTTATAATCGTCTTAAACTCAAATTCTGAAAAAAAGTCAACATTTTATATTAAAACTGGACTCAAATTTACAAATGGTGTTTAGAATTTGAATAATGACTTTTTGTAATTGTGCATATAACCATTCTGTGACCATTTTCAATGTTTAATAATGCAACATTCTGCTAAAACCTTTGAATGAATTAAACTGACATGCACATTATACGCAAGGCAACAATCTGTAAGGTCACGTAAACACCTAAATATATATTTCATAGATCATTAGCAACTTACATAAACCCTGTATCCTTGATTTTGAATGTGCATGTCAAACTTTTTAAAATGAAGAGCAATGAAATGGAAAAAAATGCAAAAAGATGCATTTTAAACTTTAGTTTTTTTAAGCATTTAACTTTTTAAATCTCCTGTTAATGGCCAAGATGCTGCAAAAGATGTAAATGCAACGTTCAAAAACGCTTGTGTCAGCTTATTGATTTACACATAAACCTTTAAAACAAGCAGTTTTTTATCAGCATTTTGTTGTGCATGTAACTGCATTGGTAACTAGCTCAAATCAACACTTTGACCAGCTATCCATAAATAAGAGCTACTTAAACTACAGCCTAAGTTTAGCCAAACTGCTTATTTTTTAGATTGTAGTTGAAAGATTATGAACGAATAGAGCATGTTGGCATTATTGATGTAAGTTATGGTATATATGATGCATGTAGTAAATTGTGATGAATAGGAAAATGTGTTTTCTTTTCTCTTTTTTTATAAAGTTGATTTTTCTTACCAAGCACTGCCATGCATTCGACCGCTGTCTGCCAGTCTTTGCAGTTCTTGTCGAAATTGTAGAAGAGTCTTCTCATGCAGTCTTTCAGCGCCGAGTCTCGTTTGTCTTCCCAGCTCTGTAGCTCTGAAAACAGCCGTTCAATCTCTTTAGTCCAGTACCGTTTCCAGCCTTTCTTGGTGGACCTCACCTCGTACTCTTCTGGCAAGCTTCTCTCGGAAACACTGTCTGGAACTTCGAGCTGGAAGCGGTTCCTTCCCGTTCCCCAATAAGACAGATTCTTACAGCCCAGTCGCTTCTTCTGTCGGTCCAGGTATTCCTGCAGGCCTCGGTCACAGTCTTTTATTCCGTTTAAGGCCTGGTCGTACTCTGGATCGAAGCCGGCCTTTGGCGTGATGACGCCTGTGGTGCGAGCTTTCTGATGGTCGAAAGCTGTATCCCAGCGTTTGAGCTCTGGGGAAAGGTCTGGGAAAAGCCCATCTTCGTTTTCAGTCTTGAGGAGCATCACTTGACGCAGCAGTTTGGATTTAAAGCCGTCCGAAACGGGCTCCATGATCGACACGATTTCCTTCATAACTTTAAAGCCCTCAAGTGCGGCGAGAAAGTCGGCGATCTTGCGTTTGCTGTAGATGACTTCTTCGTACAAAATAGCTCGGGAATCCGGATGGTCCTGTCCTTTCAAAGGAGTACCCATGCTGTGGATCTTGCTAAGCAGTCTTTCGAGATCCGGAAGCTTTTTTAGCAGGTCAGTGACTTCGGAGACTTGAGACGGGGCGCCCATCAGGTCCTCAACAGCATCTAGGCGATCTCCAATGGAGGATGGATTGCAAAGAGGTGCGCAAAGCCATTGCTTTAGCAAGCGTTTGCCAAAGGGAGTGCAACACATGTCCAGTCGCTCAAGTAGGGTTCCCTCAGGACCTCCAGTTGAGCTGTTCTGAAGGATCTCAAGGTTAGCAAGGGTCACTCCATCCAAAACCATTCGTTGACGAGTCTGGGCAAAGAAACACGACGCTCCTCCAGCCTGCTCCATCTCCACGTCGACAGGAACATACTCCTCAAAGTTTCCCATTGATAAAAGCTCCTTATCCACTAGACATTTCTTCAGGTAGAACATGCATCCGCCAAATGCAGAAAGAGCAAGTTCATACCCCGCTTTTGGAGTGAGACTTAAAGCATCGCATTCGGACGTCATTGCTTTTAGAGTCGAAGGCAACACTGATGCCTTTTCTTCATCGGTTTTGCTTTCGTTGAAGTAGTCTTCCTCTGCGAGGACCTTGAGGGTCTTCTGCGCATCCCAAAACTGCGAACCAGCATTGAGACCTTCTTGTAGAGTTGAAGACAAGATTGCTTTAAAGATTTTAAGCGTCTCAGCTGACGGGTTGCCCTTCTCGTAAAGCACCTGTGCTGGAGAATAGTGCGCCACCAGAGTACGCAAACGGGAACAATGACGGTCATCCTGGAATTGACCGATATGGAAGCGTCCCACCGAGGTGTCGATGAAACACACCCCATAGATGTGTCCGTGTCCCGCGCTGTCCTCCTCGCTCTTCTCTTTAATGCTCAAGAGATACTTGCTTTGAGTTTCCGAAGGGGCGCCGTCGAGGACGCTGTACGTCTGAGTCCCTCGCGTGATGATTCGGCAAACCTCTCGCTTGACAACGCGGTCGAATTTAGTGGGACGCGCCAATGTCTTACATCGTGCTTCCATCATCTCAGGGGTCTCGGTCTGTTCCACGCGAGCCACTTTGTAGCCCTTTTGCACGAGAACGTCTGAGAAGCGTCCAAAGCCGATCTCGGGGAAGCCGGAATGTGCCCAAGTGCCCTTCATGAAGGTAAGACCGAGCTCATTGACGCCGATCACAGCGTCCATGTGGTAGAGCTCGTAGAACTTACCGACTTTGTAGAACAGAACGGTATCGAACATCTCGGACTTCAGCTGCCACCAGCGGCGCATGCCAGGTGTCGTCCTGTTAAGGAAATCTTCGGGGACGTATAGAGTCGTGGGGTCGTAGTTTTCGTCAGACTGACGTTTGCGTTGTGCATCTTTTCGCTTGCCGTCTTGCAGCCACTCGAGCTTCTCGTGGTCCCACAAAGTTGGTCCTCCATCCGTCCCGTTTGCGTTGCCGCTTTGACTTTCGAAGTTGTCCGGTGCGGAGAAAGCAGAAAGTCGAGATTTGGTGTCCGATGCCACTGATGAAACGGCTGCAGGTGCTCGTTTTGGGGGGTCTGGTTTGCTCTTTGACTTAACAGGCTTTTCTGATGGACGTTTGCGCTTCACCGGTTTCACAGGGCTGTCTGGTTCTGTCTCCGGCTCGCTTTCTTCTTCCTCAGCCCCGCTACTCACTCCCTCTTCTTCCTCTTCATCACTGCTTCCTCCTGCCTGATCAGGTTTGAACTCTTCACCAGAGTCATCGCTGTCAGACGCCACCACGATTCGGCGACGCTTCGGCTTTTGACCTTTTTCAGCTGCAGCACGAGACGAACGTCGACTGGGCTTCGCTTTTTCTTTAACCTCTTCCTCAGACATATCTGCATCTGATAAGGTTGATTTATCAACCTACAATAAAACATTACATGATGAAATTAAAACAAACACAACTGAAATGTGATACAATTATACAGAGGTGATACAATGCTCCATCTAATGACAAAATGATTAAAAGACCACATAATAAATTATCAGTAATTGATGTTTTATGCTAATTGCAACTATGAACTCATATTGATCCTATATTTCTGAGAGAAGTAGAAAGAAGTTTTTAGATTTTACTTTTGTAGTCGAAGCTTGCATATACAGCAGAATCATTATGTTTGAATGATCAACAAGTCAATATTTTCTTTTGATATACATAAAGGATTTAAAGATCATTTTTGTATCTTATTTGTGTCCCTGGACCACGAAACCAGTCCTAAGGGTCCATTTTTCAACATAATCTTTCCATTGGTATACGGTTAGGATCTGACAATATTTGGCCGAGATACAACTATTTGAAAATCTGGAATCTGAGGGTGCAAAAAAATCTAAATATTGAGAAAATCGGCTTTAAAGTTGTCCAAATGAAGTTCTTAACAATGCATTTTACTAATCTAAAATGAAGTTTAAATATATTTATGGTAGGAATCATAAAATCGTAAATCTGATTTATTTTGGTAAAAAGAATCTTGGATTTGTTTTTTAGCCTTACTCCAGGGTCACATTTATGTCATCCCTCTAAAACTATTTAAACTTACCAATGTGTTGTTACAAACCTGCATGACATCATTCATACAAATTTAAAGAGAAAATGTTGGTAAATGTTAATCTTGCTTTTTACATTACATGAAAAAGTATCTACAAAAAAAAAAAAAAACCCAAAGGGGCCAATTTCAGTAAATAAATGCCTTTTATATTTCCTGTTCCTCATGCAAAGTTATTGCACGATTAAAAAAAATGTTAGAAAATAGTACCCAACTCATATAAACTACTTTCATCCTGCTCTTCTGTCTTGTTTTTGGCTGTAGACACTATGTACAGAAACATTAAGAAGAAGATTTGGAAAGACTAATAAGACAAGTTACTGAATTTTATATATGGGGTTTAAAAGTCTTCTTCAAACTGAAATGTGTCTTTTATCACCTCCATATCCTCATCCTCCTCCTCTTCGTCACCTGAAGGATCCATGCACACGGACATCTTCAGTCTCTGCTCAGGACTGTCCTTCATCGCAGCATCTGCCAGCTCCATCGCTTTACGGATCACAGGCTTACCGCTGAAGAACACGCCGCCGGATTTGGCATCGGTGCTATCAGAGCCTTGAAGGAACAAGTACGTAAGGTCAGAATCAAACATTTTTAGGGCACTATGAAATCTGTTTTATTTTTTCCCAGATTCAGTTTTATTTTTTTCCAAATTCCGTTTTTTTCCATTTTTGTTTTTTTCAACTCCTTTTTAATGGTTAAATTTAACTTAATTAATCAAGAAGCATGTCTAATTAATTAAATCATAACACTTATACATTTTCACAACAATTTATTAAAAGTTTAAGAAAAGTCACGTTTAGGGCCCAAAGAAATTTTGTATTTTTTCTTCACCATATGTTTTATTGTTACCTAATATGGTGTTTTTGCATGTCTAGTTATTTAAATGCATAAAAACAACTTAATTTATTCTTTTTTTTTCTTAAAATAGCCTCATGAAATGTTTTTTTTTTTTTTTTTTTTATCAGAAATTCTGTTGTGTATTTACATTTTTCTGGTTATCAAATGAAGGCATAAAACTTTCATTACATTTTTTTTTTATTATTGAAAATTAAGCTAACTTTATTTTTTGGTAAACAAAGGGGATTAACTATTAAAAATAAAACATGGAAGAAATGTTGTGTGACATTATGCAATAAAAAAAATAATGTTACATAGTAGTAGTAGGCTATGTACATTCTGTTGAACAATAGCAATACATTTCTGGCAAGCTGTCTTTTATTTCGACGAGTTGCTGTGAATACCTTTACAGTTCTGTGTATGTGATATGAAGCTAGTTTTACTCAAATCAGACGGTCAAATGCTCATGAAGTGACTCAGTTCTGGAGATGTTCTTCATGTGTTTACATCCTCATTTAGTGAGACGACAGAAGCTGTCGAACGAGCATCAGTTCTGCGCCTAACTTGCTGGATTCATATTTAAATTGACTTCAAATATTGGTCCATATCGCTATTTGATGTAAGAGCAATTACCTAATTTTGAATAATTCATTCAAAATTGGACAAATAAATAAAGACCTGCTCACCTTGATACTCTCTTATGTATTTTGTGTTAACCCAACCTCGGGTTGGCGGTTCATCGAAGAAGTGAACGTGGAGTCTTTGGTCTCGTCCTCGGCCCCTCATCTGCTGTCCGGTGAGAGGCTGAGGAACAATCATACAGGGCCACCAGGGATGGCCCTCCAGTTTGGCCCAAACCAGAGTGCCAGCGTTGAATATAGATGACGGTTCACTGCTGGAGAGAAATAATGAGACTTCATTCAAACAAAGCAAGAGCAAAATCACACATCCACCTAAAATATCGTAAAAAAAAAAGATCTAATTAATTAATAAATTAAATAAAATTTATGCGTTTACCAGATGATTTTATCTAAAGCGAGTTACAGTGCATTCAGGCTAACATATTTAACCTAACATGTGCATCCTGGGAATCGAACCCACAACCTTGCGCTGTTAACGCAATGCTCTACCACTGAGCCACAGGAACAAAGTAGCAAATAAATAAAAGTCAAAAGACAAACTATATTCAATATAAAGTACAGAAAACTTGAAAATGTCGTTTATAGTAAGTTTAGATGCAGTACAACAAGTCGCATTGCGACTAGAAAACTAGTATGACATTATGGTACTTTTCATCATTATCATTTTTCTTTAAATATTAACTAATTTAAAGCAATTATAGACCCGACAGAGTGAACATTAAATATAATAACAATAAAAAAACTGAACAAACCAGATATATGCTTAATAAATTAAGGAACTGGTAATAGTATATACCCCGATACAATACTACATACATAATAAATACAATACACCGTAAATAAAAATACCAGTAATGTCATAAAAATAAACATGCTTGCAGGGCTCTTACACTCGTTTTCGCCTCATGTATATTAATATATGGTGTGTATATATATATATATATATATATATAAACACCTAAAATGTATGTATTATTTTAGAGTAACGATAAAAGCAGTAACTTAACGGATTTTAACGTAAAGTACGATTGATATGGATTTTTTGTTTTGTTTTGGTTTGGAAGGTCCTATAAGAAAACAGTTCTACTTAGACTCCTGTTTGTCTCGTATATATAAATCTATCGCATATATATTTATCTAAAATCAACGTATTATTATTTTAAAGTAACAGCTATTGTAGTAGCGGATTTTAACGGAACGTATGGTTGCTATGGAGAATTTTTGTAAAGGACGCTCCAATTGGTCAAAACTGGCTAGAGAAAAAATCGCTGGGAAACTTGATCAGAGACTTGATCCACCCCCTTCCACAAAGTCTCCCGCCAAATTCGCAGATGCAGCACGTGGGATCTAATTTTAGACACAATCCTCAGGTATATTTTCACAATGTAACACCTGAATCTCCCAAATAGCTACAAAATTCAAATTATTAAACTAATACAAGTACAAAATCATTGCACTGCACATTTACTATTGCAAATAGAAATGCGGTTACTGTAACGTTACCTCTGTTTCGCACTGACTGCTTTCTCTCCGAATAGTTTCGCATGTCCAGCTGTAGTTTGGGGTTTGACTGGTTTTGATGGCGTCTTCTTGCTGTTTACTTTGGCTTGTTCTTTGGGCGAGGTGTTGGATCTGTTCACAGCATCAGCCTCCACTGGAGACGGGTTAGATCTGGCCTTCACCGCGAGAGGAGGCGACTTCGTGAAGAAATTAAAAAGAGAACTCTGCTTCGCCATGTTTTCGAAAGAGTACTGCGCAATATAGTGTTTAATTAACGTTGTTCAAAAATAATTCATATATTCCATTCCAACAGGCCCAGAACTGTCCAGCTCAACTGAGTTGTTGTGGAGCAGAGAGTTCGCGGGAAAACACTGCTGTTGCGCGGAAGGGGAAGAGGCGGATCGTTTGACGTCACGAGACTGTGGACCAATTGGAAGCGCTGTATCCTTTTACACAACCCACGTGGCTGACATGACCTGCTTTTATTGTTATTTAGGTCTTGTAGTAGAGGGAATGTATGTGTTAGAACATCCGTGTGCGCTAGTGCGCTGCTCCTCTATTGTTTTCTAAGTTAACACGCGCTAGGTGGCCGTCTTTGACCGTTGAGCTCGCGTCAAGTATTAAAAACGTAAATATAAAAAGTTAAATAATTAAATTAAAAAGGCAGAAATTTGACTACGGCTAATCTTCAAATAAATCTTTATTTAAAACTATTATTATTATTCCTATTTTCTACAAATTTACTATTATTTTAATTATTTAAAATATTTTACTGGAAATATTTTTGCACTGGTACGTGTAATTGTTTATATCTATTAATACCATGCATTCATACCTGTGACAAATGAAATTCCTCCCCAATAATCGCTAAACTATCACCTCAAAACTGTATTCTGTCTATAATAATATTTCTTTTACTGTCTATGACAATAACACGAGCGGAGAAAAGCAAGAGTAAGGATTTAAGGATGGACCAATCAGTGGTTTGTTTTGATCAAATCAGAAGCGGCCGTTGAGCATAGACATATAAACAAAGAGTATAGATACTATTGAGTTTCGCCTCTTGTTACTTCTATACTCTTTGATATAAATACCTAGACGCCTCATTGGCCGATTTGAGCCGTTGCAGCGATACGTCAACGCGTCCGCCATGTTAGTGAGGGCAAGACTGCCTTAAAACAAATGAAAGTAAACGGGGGAGCTGCGGTGTTTACTGAATAAAAACACCATAACGTTCACATTTATCAACCGATTTCAGAGGTTTGTGATCTACGTGCAGTTAAAAAAAACTGTGCATCCGGTTATTTAGTTAGGTTTGGAAAATTATTAATTGAAATCACATTTGTCTCACTTGTTGATTTTTTTCGGTTTACAAATCTGTTAATTTAGTATAAATGGAATAAAGTGAATAATATGAAAAGCGAGTACAACGATACAATAACATACCGGTATGTGATATAATAGATTTATAATAGCATAAAATTATATGTATAATATGAATAATACCATAATAAATAACTGAACAACAATAGGTTAATAATAGCAAGAAGAATATGTAATATAAAGGGTGGAATAATACAGAATAGACAAAAATGAAGAATAAATTAATAGTAAATTAAAGAGTAAAATAAAAAAAACTGAAATGTAATTTTAAAATACTATTTGTGTAATAATTATTAATCAAATTAAGACAAAACTAATGACACAACACAAAAAAATTGTGGAAATGAGTTCCAAATTGTGTTTAATTAATGAGCTCCTTAAGTATAATATATACATGTACACACACATACTGGTACATACATACATACATATATATATAATATAAAATCCTCTGAATCAATCTCAGCTCAAGAAACACATTTTATTTAAGTTTTCAGTTCTGTCTTTCTCTGGGAATAGAGTGGTTTAGTGAAGACAAAACCTGACTAATAAAGATTAATTCCCCGCCGCTTCCCTCAAGATTTTCTATTTTATTCAATTAATGAGTCAAATAATGTAAAAAACTTTACGATGCTTGACATTTTGTTCTATAATGCACATTACACACACTCATGCAGAAAACACGCACATTTTGAAACAGTGGTTTATTACGCAGTTCCATTTGACAGTAACTAATACTGTAACGCATTTTTTTTAAATAAATAAATAAATATATACTTATGTATGTTTCTCGAAATTGATTCTGAATAATTCAGATTGCTTTCATTTATTTATTTCAAAATGTTTTGTGTTATGTTGTCCATTGTTGATAGTTTTTATACTTAAGCTGTGAAAGGAAAATTTTTAAGGGCTCAACACAACAGCTTTTATGATGCAGAAGCCACTTTAGTTTTTGATTCTGAATATATTATTCAAGTGTTTTGTTGTTTATTTCAGAAATCCTTGTGATATACAATATTCAGTGTGTGCTGGTCTGACTAAATCAAAATAGTGTTTAAAAATTACTTTCTGTTTTACTTTGTGTTTGTATAGACCATAACGCATAAAAGCGCATTAATGGGAACATTAAAGAAAGTTATTTAAAAAGATAACTAAAAAGTTACTTTTAACAGTAATGCACATTTCTTAGTTTATATTACCAGACTGCATGGAGAGGAAGAGTATAAGTTATGATCTGCAAGATTAGCCACAATCTGATGTGATCCGAAAGTGTTGAGCTGCTGCAAGAGCTTTTGAAGCACAGCAGATGTGGTCAAAGAGTTCTTGTGTGTTCGGGATCGCGAATCATTTGAGTCAGTTCGGAAGTTCGGAACGGGTTTGTGAATCATTTTAATCAGTTCGGGAGCTCGGAGTGGGATCGCGAATCATTTGAGTCAGTTTGGGGATCGCAAATTATTTTAATGAATTCGGGAGTTTAAAGCGGGTTCGCGAATCATTTGATTCAGTTTGGGAGTTCAGAGCGTGATTCATTTGAGTCAATTTGGAAGTTCGGAGTGTGAATCATTTTAATCAGTTCGGGAGCTCGGAGCGGGATCGCGAATCATTTGAGTCCGTTTGGGGATCGCAAATTATTTGAATGAGTTCGGGAGTTTAAAGCGTGTTCGCGAATCATTTGAGTCAGTTTGGAAGTTTGGACCAGGTTGGCGAACCATTTTGGTCAGTTTGAGGTTCGCGAATCATTTGAGTCCATTCGGGAGTTGAAAATGAAGATTTAATGTAAATAAAATGTACTATTCGTTTCAGTTCATGTCTCAGAATGTGTATATTTTTGTTTGTAATTTCACAGTTGTAATACCATTACATGAAAGCTCAGCTTTTCTATCGCGAATGTGCCGAATCTGCTGATGTAATTACAACCGCTAAGTGAATGAGAAGTGGAGGCCAAGGAAACCAATCAGCATCGAGTGTTCACTTTCAGCGCTCAGGACTGCTGAGAAAAGTAACATCCTCTATTTTAAAATCCACGAGCCATTTATTTCATTTAATATAGTTAATATAATATAACATCATACTAAGAGTGCAGTTGTTCTCCAGATATAAGCATAACAAATGTGATTTAAATTTGTATAAAATTTTTATAAACTAAGTTAATATTAAGGACATTTTAGACATAGTCTGTTTTAGCTTTATTTCACCAACGAAAAAAACAACAACAAAAAAACTAAGCTTCAGCAGTAACAGCAATTGCGTCTTTGAGAAACACACTAAAGAGGTGTTTCCTAACTGAATGAATCCACTTTTTCATTCATTAAGGCTTTCCTCTCTGTACACATATCCTTAAGTACATTTTTTCTTTTGTTTTATTTGTTTTATTGTTGTCCCCTTCAAAACTTGCTCGTGAGAAATGTTATGTTTATTGTCCCCCCCAACATTTAGATGAAATTTTCGCTCCTGGCGCCATGTGTTTATGTGTTTATGACAATATATATATATATATATATATATATATATATATAGTTGACTTGTCACCGTTAAGCTTGCTTTCAGCTTCATTATATCTGATGCAAGTAATGTTAAGTATTTACTGTGAGATATGTTGATGTTTTATCGAGTTATTTCGAGACTAATGTCTTGCCTTTTACAATATACTAAATGTGTGCCTCAGTCACTAGTGCAGTAATGTCGCCATCTTGTGGGCTGTCATAGAACGACTGCTCTAGTTAAATGCATAGACATTTTCAACTGCTTTAATTTGTGATTTAATTTTATACTTGAAAGGATTGCTATTACATAATTGTTTGTAAATGTTATTTTAATAATTTCTCATCGAAAATTATTTTGTATTCTGTTCCAGAACCACAACTTTGCCATCAGTAAACTCCTTAATGACATAATGAGATTCAAAAGCCTGGGGTGATTTCTTCAAGTTTGAAGATAACAGTTCTGACCGACTGTCTGCAGGGGTTCGAATCCACCCGAAAACAATTTGAAACCTCAATTACAGACGTGGAAAGCAATTCGGAATGATGAAATATTGATATTTTATTTGTTAACAACATACTTTTTGTACCTTAATTTCAGTAAATGTTATAAAATTAGAGAACTAAGCCAATAGTAGCGATGGCGATATCATTTGAGTCCGTTCGGGAGTTCGGAGCGGGTTCGCGACTCATTTGAGTCAGTTCGGGAGATCGGATCGCGAATCATTTGAGTCCGTTCGGGAGTTCGGAGCGGGTTCGCGACTCATTTGAGTCAGTTCGGGAGATCGGATCGCGAATCATTTGAGTCCGTTCGGGAGTTCGGAGCGGGTTCGCGAATCATTTGAGTCAGTTTGGGAGTTCGGAGCGTGAATCATTTTAATCAGTTCGGGAGTTCGGAGCGGGATCGCGAATCATTTGAGTCAGTTCGGGAGTTCGGGGCGGGTTCACGACTTCACCACTTCATGTTTATATGTCTATGGCTGAGCTTTGCTCTCTCGTCTTTTACAGCGTTTCGCGTAAACGACGTTCTATAAACACGACGTTCAAGTTAAAAACGCGAAAAGAATACAAACAAAAGCAAATAATACATAGAAATGTAAAATAATGAAAACAAAAAGAAATGTAACATGATGGAATGATTGTTACTTAGATATTTATTTACAGCTAAAAGAGACATTTTATTAAACATTTAATAAAAAATACAAATAGAGATTTCTTAAACAGACAGTGTTTGACATGAGGGGACTCTGGGGTGTAAGGCTGTAAGAATGTGATGTTAGATATGAGAGAATCCAGCACATTTGTTTGAAAATCATGTGATGGACTAGTAAGAATATGTCATATTTAAATTAACTTTTGCATCAGCAGGGTGCAGTACCAGCGGGGGCAGGGTTATATATTTTTTTGAAGCACCCCTGGACCCCGCCATTGGCTAGCGGACCCCCACCTGCTGTTAGCATTCCATTGACTCCCACTCATTTTGCCGTCACTTTGACAGCGAATAACTTTACATCTGAGGCGTTTAAAGACTCCATTTGTCCATTAATTATTTCTAAAGAAACACGAACATGTATAAAAGGCTCTATTACCTTCTATCTTAGATTATAGTCCCGTATAAGCAGTTTTTGTAAAAAAAATAGGTTAACGATTGCGTCATAACCAGCGACTCTCCGTCGCACAGTAGAGAAATTACCGTATGGACAGGAGGAGAAGCTTTTACTGTCTATGAGGCAATCAGGGGGATGTGGAAGCATAAAGTCAAGGGAGATAATTAATCAGAAAACTTACCAAAACTGGTAAGGTACAAACTCCTGTTCGTACATTTTACATATCTTTTTTGTAGCTTTAATTAACTATAACATATATCCATATCTCTCTTTTTATATATTCTGTAGCATTTCTAGTTGCTTCTAGTTGCTCCTCTGACATTTATAGCAATTGTAAGTCGCTTTGGATAAAAGCGTCAGCTAAATGAATAAATTTAAATGTAAATGTAAAGTAAGTAAATTAGAGACAATCACCTGATCTGAAGTATAATGCAAGTTATGCAAGTATAATTTGCGATAAAAAAAAAAAGAAAGAAAAAAAAAAAAAGAAATTAGACAAAATGCAGAATAGAGGCATCTTTTAGTATTCTTGGATTTGAAGAATAGACTATGGATTTGAATTTGCATATGCAATAGAGAAACATAAAACATAACAGAAACTGTTAATTTGTCAAAAAATCATACTGTATGTCGTTATTGTTTTTCCTCTTCAATCACAGTGGTGTTTTTATCCCGTCTGCGGTGTTCCTGGGAATTGTTCAGACTCCTGCTCTCTTGAAAACAGTATTTCAGTGTTTCTGTGGGAGGAAGAGGTGTAGACGTCTTCATCAAGTCAGTGATCATCTTCAGGATTTTCTGTGTGTTTAGTTACACTGATCATTAAATCTGACAGACTGAAGTATAATAGCACGACTCGGTAGCAAGCTGTACTTTAACGTGAACCCTTTCTCAGCTACACGCTCTCATTTGTTTGGTCAGGATAATTTCCAGTCACTGTTGACTCTCTCATTAAGTCATCTGCGGTGCTTATGACTCCCTTATTCTCACTATTCTTAGAGTCTAAGGTGCTTATCTGTCATGATGCATTGACTCTTTCTTTCTCATCTTATAGAAAGCACTTTGTGTCTTTATTTAACCTTGACACGTTACAACAGGTGAAAATAACACACAACATGACTCCTTATTTATAGTCTGAATCAGCAGTGAATCACAGCCTTTTGGATCATATAAAATATATATTTTAAAAAAAGGAAATTATTTAGTGTTTTTACTTGCTGCACAGTGTACAAATCTAAATGCTGCATAATCTATCATAACTTAGAGTCAAAGACTTAATGTCACTCTTTACCATAACATAACTAAGAAATTGATAGGACATAATGACATGGTGTTTTAAAATCTGAATTTTGCTTTAAAAAACAAACAAAAATAATAATAAAAATATATATATATATATATATATATATATATATATATATATATATATATATATATATATATATATATATATATATATATATATATTAAAATGCTTCCTTGGCAATGAACTGAAATAAAGTATGTTTAAGTACTAAACTCACTAATAATGAATCAAAGCAAAATATTAATATTTTTAATAAAACCATTGAAAAACAATTTTTAAATATTTAGAAATGTTAGCTGAAATAAACCAAGTTTAAGTACTAAAATCACTAAAACTTAAAAAAAATTAAATATATAAAAAAAAATTATATATATATATATATATATATATATATATATATATATATATATATATATATATATATATATATATATATATATATATATATATAGTAGCACATGGCAAAATTACTAAAACTTTAACATTAAAATAAATGGTGGAATATTATAAGAATAAAAGCAAATTTTTAATATGAATAAATACTATATTATTAAAAATAATGTGTTTTCCAGCTCAGCATAATGTCATTATATTGAGTTTTTAATAGCTGGTCATTCACCACCTTGCCTTGCCTTTCAGAGATTGATGTTATTATGTTTTCTTTGTATTCTGCCAACAGTAATAATAACTCACTTTTATGAGGGAGTATTTAATTTGACCTTGCTTTCTAATACTCTTCCTTCTCAAATGGATTTGTTTGGCATCATTGAAGCTTAATTGCTGTTTGTTAAATAGGTTTCCCTGTAGCAGTCAAGATGACACGCAGCGTCTGGCCAGGCTTGTGTGTGTGTGTGTGTGTGAGAGAGAGAGACGTCCTCCTCGAGATCGTTCTGGTTCTCAGCCTTTGGCACATGCTTCAGAATGACTTCCAGTGCACTAATTGCAGGGAATATAATTATGGAGGAAGCTGTAGTGAAGTACTTAACTCTGAGTTCAGTCATGACGGAGTATCGCAGCCGTCTCAGGAAATCTAGTTTCTGGGTGAATTCATCACCTTTGTGTTTGTGACCCGGATCATAAATCACTGCGACATATTTTCTGAAGTCAAAGATTTTAGTGAATAATGATTTTTTCTGGGATGTTTTCTTCTGTTCTTGCACAAAGTGTCTTAAAGAAGCAGGCTCGAACATTTTTATTTGTTTATTTTTATTTATGTTTTACGGTTTGTTTATTTATATTTGAATGTGTTTTTATTTTTGTCATTTTATAGATTCATTTTTAGCATCTTTTTTTTTTTTTTACTTTTTATTTATTTTAGTTTTAATGATTTTTATACATGAAGGTAAACTAAATGAAAATTAGAAAAATGTTTCTAGATATTATTTTTTTATATATGTAAAAGTATGAAAAATATTTTATTTTATTTTTTATTTTTAGTTTGCTATATAATAACACATAACTTCTATATTTCTGTACTGTATGTATTCTTATTTTATTATACTGTATTGCATATTATTATTTTAAATTTGTATTTTATCAATTTAAATAAAAATGAAATATATAGATAGATAGATAGATAAATTATTTGTACTTTTGTCATACATCATACTTTTGATGTTTTTTTGTTTTGTTTTGTTGTATAGTAAATGACATAATAACATCTTTAGACACCACGTAAGAAAGTAACTCTTACATCTTTGGAATGGCTGAGTAAATGAGCAAACTTTATCTTTAAGCATCTTTAAGGGGCTCATCTTAAAGTCTCCATAATTAATTCTAATTAAGTGTTTAGAGTTTCACTAGCATTCAGAGTTAACTAAGCATGGTTGTGTGAGTCTCAGACACTTCATCTCACTGTCTGGAGTGTAAACATCTCCCTGCTGGGAAGAAATATCACAGAAAGAAAGAACGGATGGATCGAGAGCTAATCTGAACGTTAATTGGAGATCTGAGAATACGACGTGTCAGCAGAAAGGAGATAATTAGGAGTCAGAACCTGTGGACGAGGCTCTTTTAACCTGCTTTAGCATCATTCTGACCTTCAGTGCCACTGAATTCATCTTTGCTGAGTTTATAGCAGGTTTAGCTCATAGTTCATGGGTTTGCTTTTATGGGATTTGCTTTATAGTTGATATTTAATAAGTGCTTTCATCCGAGGTGACTTGTAGTGCTAATTTGAGGTACAGAGCTCTTGGAGGGACCTGAGGTTATTACTCTGGTTTCTAGGTCACCCCGGTTTGTGATTAACATTGCAAGCTTTGTGTTAACAAAAAACAGACAGTGTTGTCTGCACAGTAAATAAAGATTTAGACCAAAAAGGTCTGGAAAAGATGCATTATTAATTTTTTTAATTTGCCAGATCAACATGAAAATGTTCATTACTTTCTTCAGATCACTGAATTATTTCTTACTAGGTGGTTTCTTATAGATTGCTTGTTAGGTCTTGGACTTGTAATTTTTGTTAGGTGATTAATGGAAATTATTATAGTAATTTCTGTGGTACTTTTCATCCAATGAAAACGTAAGTGGATATTGCATGTGAAAAACTAGTTGTTATTTAGGAGTCACTGATATACTATTATTAATTTTTTTATTTCATTCGATCTAATTCTAATATATTAAAAAGTATTTAATCTGTTTTTAATTAAGTTTTATATTCCAATTATTAAATAAACATTTTAATATTTTTTTTTTTTCAATTATTTTTTAAGTGGCTGAAATAAAATGTTTATCTTTGATATATTTTATTTGAAGTACTTTTTATTATAGTTTTTTTTTTTAGTTATAATATAACTACAATAACCCTGGTGCAAAATCCAGTGAAGTAAAAACAGACCAATGCAAACAACATTTCAGCACATAACTTTCTTCAGAGCGATGAAATAATGTACAACATGCTTTCTATTTTACATGAACTCTTGTGTTAAATCAGACAGGCATTTGTGTTATCGTCTTGTTTTACATCATTAAAGAAGATGCATGGTAATGTGTGCACCACCAAACAGAAGATTTGTGTGATGTTTCATAAAAAAAAAAAAAGTATTTTAATCCAAAAAATCACTCGTTTCATCTTTAGGCTACACCTTAATCTGCTCCAAAACCGTGACAGAATTGATGATGTGCTCGTCTGGATTCATTCTACTGTCCTTTCCTCCATCAGCATGTTCAATGGAGAAACACGAATCGTAACCACCTGATCTGGTAAATGACTCCCTGTAGGAGTGCTGGATTATCTGGTTATTGCTGCGGTAAATCCCCGGGTTTAACCTGCGCTTTGCTCAGACACACTCCATCAAGAGTCAGTGGATAATCAGCTGTTTCAGATAAACCGCACTTCTGACTTCATCCTGAATTACACGCTCTGTCACAGTAGTCATAAAGATGGCAGACGGGGAGTAAAATACCCCCCAATTAAGAGAAAGCATCAGTGATATAGTGTGCTGCTTGTACACTGTATAAAGTGGAAACCTGCATTGGTTTTCTTAAAGGAATAGCTCAGCCAAAAATGACAATTTGCTGAAAGTATACCCACCTTTAGATCATTCAAGATGTAGATGAATTTGTTTCTTCATCAGGTTTGGAGAAATGCAGCATTGCATCACTTGCTCACCAATGGAGTGAATGGGTGCCGTCAGAATGAGAGTCTAAACAGCTGATAAAAACATCACAATAATAATCCACAGCACTCCAGTCCATCAATTAACATCTTGTATAGTGAAAAACTGCCAAAACTGTTTGTCAGAAACAAAATATGAGTCCTCTATTCATAATAGTCATCTGAATCAGGAGTGAAATATGCACGGATCAAGCATAATTTACAAGCTAAAACAGTTTTAAACAAATATATGGCTGGATTATATGATGTGAGAGCACAATAGAGGATGACTTTAGGAAGCGTTATTATGGATTATGGACCCATATTTTGGCAAGAAGTGACATGTTGAGTTTAAAATGTTGAGGTTAAAATGCCATAATAATGCCTTTGTTTGTTACAAACATGCAGCTTTTGGCTTCACAGGATATTAACTGGAGTGGAGCTGTGTGGATTAGTTGTGGATTATTGTGATGTTTTTATCAACTGTTTAGACATTCATTCTGACGGCACCCATTCACCGCAGAGCATTCATTGGTGAGCAGGAGATGTGAAGAAACAATCTTATAAGCTTAGATAGTTAATGTTCAGTTTTTTTCTTTTCTTTTTCTTGGTTTTAAATGTTTTTCATTTGATTAAAATTGATTAAAATAAATTAATTTACATGTTGCCATTTTTTTTCAGTGTAGACACTGAACATGTCTCTTCCACAGATACAGATTTCATTTTATTTTTGTTTGGTTTTATTATTTATAAACGTTAATTTGTGCTTGCCTTTATTGCTTTTACTCAAGGTTAGTTATTTGAGCAAACCTCCAAACCATATTAAAATTAATCACATAACTCATCCTTCTACTAGATGTGAATGATTCCTTAAATCATAAAGCTTGTTGAGGTGCGCTGTTACTTTAATAAGTAATCAGATAAAGGGATTCCTGTCTGCAGAGCCATAGGTTATACAATCCATAAACTGTAGGTATACATTAAAGGAGAAGTGTTCCCATGATGCATCCTGAGGTTAAATGCTTTATTCAAGGACACTTAAAGAGGCTGCTAGGACTTATGCATTTTATGAGGATATACGAAGTGTATGTTTTATTAAAATCACTTTATCACTAGCACATTTTTAATGACATTTTGCCTGCAGACCTGCTAGCTTTGGTCATAAACAGCCTGAAAAATCATCTTGGTCGTGTGTAGCTGCATGCACAAACATTTTCTGAAGAAATCATGTCTTATTTAAAAACGTGCATTCTCCAGAATATTCCTGTACACGATTATTCCCCAAAATATATACTCATTGCTTCCCCACTTTTCTTTTCTGTACTGGAGGCGTTTGCTCGCATAATACTAAACAGTAATTTAATCATTTTCAATAAAATTGTTAATATATGTGTAAAAAAACCAACCTCAGTTGTATTTCACCTTGTTTAGAGATTTATACTCTTTTACTGTTTACAAAAACTACACTATAACAACAGATTTCTATTAAATTTTTAATACATTACGATTTATTGAGCATGTTTTACAAGAAAATACTATTTCAGTAATTGTAACTGTGACGTAATTGTAAAATGTAATAGAAATTTGAGTCAGTTTGGGGATCGCGAATCATTTGAATCAGTTCGGGAGTTCGTAGCGAGATCGCGAATCATTTGAATCAGTTCGGGAGTTTGTAGCGGGTTCGCGAATCATTTGAGTCAGTTCGAGAGTTCGGAGCGGGTTCGCGAATCATTTGAGTCAGTTCGGGAGTTCAGAGCGGGATGGCGAATCATTTGAATCAGTTCGGGAGTTTGTAGCGGGTTCGCGAATCATTTGAGTCAGTTCGTGAGTTCAAAGCGGGTTCGCGAATCACAAAAATATATACTCATTGCTTCCCCACTTTTCTTTTCTGTACTGGAGGTGTTTGCTTGCATAATACTAAACAGTAATTTAATCATTTTCAATATTTTTAATATATGTGTAAAAAAAACCAGCCTCAGTTGTTTTTCACCTTGCTTAGAGATTTATGCTATTTTACTGTTTACAAAAACAACACTATAACAACAGATTTTTATATTAAATTACGATTTATCGTGCATGTTTTACAAGAAAATACAATTTCAGTAATTGTAATTGTGACGTAATTGTAAAAATGTAATAGCAATTTTTTTAATTCTAAAATGGTTCTTTTCGGTGTATATGTCTCGCAACCCCATAATTACCTTTTTATATGCATGAAATAAACACTTTTTCAGTTAAAATGGTTATTGATGGCTAAAAAAAAGAAATTGCAAAATAACATAAGATTCCGAGTATTTAGAGTATTTTTCAATTTTAGTATTTAGATTTTTTAGTATCCGAGTGTTTTTTTTATTATTATTCCTTTTTCCTCATATATATACATAGTAAATTTAGAACATTTCTTATTTTATATATTTCAGGGTATCAATTCACTGGTGATTAATATAACATTCAATACAATTACTAGAAATACTATTAATATGAAATACAAGTGGATAATGTCTAAATGTCTAGATAGAAGAGGAGGGGTGAGAATTGTGTTGTGAAGGTGTCCAATTGGTTTTGTCTTCCACTGGGTATGTGTTCTTTTAATAGTTGAGTCCATTGTGCCCCAGAGATTTGGGTTTTATTTTTCTAGTGCATGAGAATTGTTTTCTTGGCGATAGCTTGAGACATGAGTTTATTAGTATTTATTAGTATTAGTATTATTGAGGTTTCACACAACAGACACTTTCAAATCCACTTTTCCAAGATCAAAAATCTAAATACTACTCATGCACTATAAATCTATGTTTTTTTTATCTCATTTATACATAATTAAAAATCATAAAGAAGCAGCAGATCTTAGTTTTTTTGATAAGTCATGATTAAAGGTATAATGTCTGTCTCTACACAAATAATTAAGCACAAGTAATGTTTAAACCATAGTTTGGGTGTTCTTCAGATCACTAACCCAAAGTCTGAGCAACAGCTGTTTCCTTGCCTCTTCCTCCACAGGAGAGAATTAGAGAAACAGAGCGATAGAAAAGGAGTGAGCTCTGCAGCTTTGATGAGGTCTCTGTACTCTGCTTCACTTGTCTGTAGAGTCGCTGAATCATCTTTATGTTCCTCGGAGGCTGATGCAGCTCCTGCGCTGCGGGATGCAGCAGTGAGGTTATTAGAGTTTGATTTATTCTGAGAATTAAGATGCTCTGCATGTGCAGCAGCCAAAATGTGCAACCAGAAGCATCTTCTTTGAGTTGGAACGTTTGTGCATTTTTTTTTTTTTGATGGTAGTGTAAATGTGCAGACGAGATGATGACAGTACAAATGCAGATGTCTAATGTATTCTTCTCCACACTGACTTTTCTTGAATAGACAGATGCAGCATTAATTATATTCTGGCATGATTTTAGAAAAAGCTTACAGTTTCCTAAAACAATGAATAAATAGTTATTTAACTATTGAAAAGTAATTTCACCAGAAGATTAAGTTGTGATTTTGGATTGAAAACTGAGTTTAAAAATGTATTGTAACGCTTTACTCAAAGCCTTTATTTAATGCATTTTTAAAGTATTTTAATCAATACATTTTCCCTGGTAATGCACCTTATAATGTTATATTTGATCAACTTTTTTTTACATTGACTATTCGTTGTTGCACCTTTAGAAAGTGAATTTCATTAAAAGAGATGACAAAAAATCTATTTCATGTGTAACAATAATATCTGCAAATATAATAAATTTTTTAACATCATTTTGTTTTCTGATTACATGTTGATTCATGTGCATTTTTTCAAACATGTTAGAACTCATCCTGTTGAAACTGTGTGTTTCGTTAAACTTAAATTGTACTGAACCTGGAATATTCATCCTGAAAATCAATCCAACGATTGAGTTTATAGTCTTCTGAATATGGCAGTGGTACAGTCACTGATGTGTGTTGAATTTCTTGACCGTTTTGAGCAGATGCCACCTCAAGTGTGTTGAGATTTATCAGCATCTCTGGGTGAGCGATGACGATATGTCATGCGTCTAGTCAGCAAGAGGTGTCTCTGTTCCTCTGATACCAGCAGAGACTGAAAGATCTGCATAATGGGGCTTTCTTGTTAGTACAGGGTTAGTGATTGATGTTCCCCATTCCCTGTTATCATGCACTGCAGACGTCAGCATTGTCATCCTGTATAGATCAGTAAACCTGGATACATTATTCATGCAATTCTTCTTCCTCACTGTTGACATGTTTATATACACTACTGTTCAAAAGTGTGGTTGAAAGAAGTCTATTATGTCCATCGCTGTGTTGATCAAAAATACTGTAAAAAAAAATTGAAATATTTTTACAATTTAAAATAACTGTTTTCAATCTGAATAGATTCTAACATGTAATTTAATTATGTGATGAGCAGCTGTATTTTCAGCATCATTACTCCAGTCTTCAGTGTCACATGATCTTCAGAAATCTTTATAATAAATAAGCATTTGTTATTATTATCAACATTGAAAACAGTTTAAATGCATATGACATAACAGTTAATTTTTTGTGGAAAACAGTGATACTTTTTTTTCAAGATTCTTTGCGTTCACAAGAACAGCTTTTAATTTAAATATTTGTTTTTGTAGCCTTGGAAATGCATTCACTGCTATCAGTTCTGTGCATCTTTGCTGAATAAAAATATTAATTCCTTTTCAAGAGAAATTGAATGGTAGTGTATGTTGCCTAATTGAGTGGCAATCTCACATTTTTACCCTGCACTGTTTCTGTCCTCTGAGATCGTGTCTTGTTCTGTTCCAACACATCCTGTTCCTATATGTAGAAGATCAATGAGACACTGCTGAGACTGTTCAAAGGGAAGGTTTAACTTTGAAATATACTTTATGATTTTTGTATTCAAGAGGGCCGCTGCAGAAATGTTCCTCTCCTTTGAGGAACCACACCGAGGCTCGAGGCTCGCATCACGTTTTCTAGGAACACAAGCTGTCTCAGCGAACACTGTGCTCTGATCTGGGGAATATTTTTTGGTGGGTAAATTAGCAGGGTTCACTAAGGTAAGCACTGTTGCAATTGCTCAAACTCCTATGTTAAGTGAAGTTTTACATCTTTGGAGAAATGTAGCATTGCAACAGATGCTCACCAAAAGATCCTCTGCAATGAATGGGTGCCGTCAGAATGAGAGTCCAAACAGCTGATAAAAACATCATAATAATCCAAAAGTATCCAGTCCATTAATTTATGTCTTGTGAAGCATACAGGTGCTGGTCATATAATTAGAATATCATCAAAAAGTTGTTTTAATTCACTAATTCCATTCAAAAAGTGAAACTCGTGTATTATATTCATTCATTACACACAGACTGATATATTTCAAATGTTTATTTCTTTTAATTTTATTTTGTGTTGTCCGATCATAACAAACCATACATCAATGGAAGCTTATTTTTTCAGCTTTCAGATGATGTATAGATCTCAATTTCAATTTTGACCCTTACTCCTGGTTTTGTGGTCCAGGTCACATATTGATTAATCTGGTGGTAATTCAATTAAGGCCGTCCATCGATAGGGTTTGTAAAAACAAAGGCATTAAATTGTGCCGCTTGTGTCATGTGTTATCGACTCTGAGCACATTTGCATTGATCCACTGAGTGACTCACCTTTAGATCAATGTGTTTCATTAAACATGTTAGTGACACTGTAGTAGGAAAGACCACTATGTCAAGCCAAACACCTCACCGTGAAGAACATTTTTGCAAACAGAATCAGCAACTTCCTTGAAGCTTTTAAAGAAATAGGTCACCAAAAAATTTAAATGTCACCCTCAGGCCATCCAAGATGTAGATGAGTTTGTTTCTTCATCAGATTTGGAGAAATGTAGCATTGCATCATTTGCTCACTAATGTATGCTCTGCAGTGAATGGGTGCCGTCAGAATGAGAGTCCAAACAGCTTGATAAAAATATTACAGTAATCCACAGCACTCCAGTCCATCAGTTAATGTCTTGAGGAGCTAAAAGCTGTGTGTTTGTAAGACTTCAAACTGTTGCTCATATATTACTGCTTTTGGCATTGAAAAAGTAATCTGGTCTGAATCAAGAGAGAAATCTGCACAGATCAAGCACCTTTTACAAGTCAAAACAGTTCAAAACAGCTCTAAACAAATATGTGGATGGATTTTGATGGATTTGGGAGACAACAGGAGATGGACTTTTTCACTGAAGGAAGAATTATGGATTATGAACTCATATTTTGGCCAAAAGCAACAGTTTAAAGTTGAAGCTTAATGATGGATTTGTTTCTTAAAAACACACAGCTTTTCATTTCTCAACACATTTACTGATGGACTGGAGTGGTGTGGATTATTGTGATGTTTTTATCAGCTGTTTAGACTCTCATTCTGACGGCACCCATTCACTGCAGGGCATCCATTGGTGAACAAGTGATGCAATGCTACATTTCTCAGAATCTGATGAAGAAACAAACTCATCTACTTCTTGGATGGCCTGAGGGTGAGTACATTTTCAGCAATTTTTCGTTTTTGAGTGAGTTATTCCTTTAATGGTTAACATAATGTAACACTTTTTCTTTCAAATCAAAGCTTGTATTGACTGAAAAGACAGACTCATTAAGTTCCCTGAACAGAGTGAATTATGCTGAACGTGTTCTCTAATAGTTTGCCGTCTCAGTTCAGTAATACTGGGCAGATATTAGTGGATTATCACAGCGCTGTCTTCGCTCATTTTCACTCGTTTCTTATTGACAGAATGAGCAAGATGTATTTAACATGAACTTAAAACCAGTAATAGGTGTAAGATGCCTTTTTAGAGAGACATTTTCACAGACCATGATTCCTGTTCCAGGAGAAGAGATCAAAAACTTTTGTTAATGACTCGAGTCGATAGAAATGGGGAGTCAGTTTGTGTTAGTCAGCTGTTCTTTTACCGCCTAAAGTAATAATGGATTCTTAAAATGATCTCTTTAGGTATATGACGTAAATAAAAGCCTGCCATTTGACTAATATAGCCCTTTTTAGTGTCAGAGAATTGAGAGTTGCATCACTGCAGTTGCACATACACATTGGGAATGAATGGGAAGCGAGTTTCGTATATCAGAAACATTTGGTATTTTGCATGTAAACAAAATATTACTGAAAGATAATTTTTTAAGATATCAAACTCAAATTTGTTGCACAACTTGTTTAGATTCATTTATCTGATGTTCTTGATTTTCTAGAATAACGCATGTTTTGGAAATGTATATTTTGTAAAATAGTTTTTGTGAATAGTTCGTAATAATGAACTTAAACACCTTTTTTTTGTGTTTTTTTTTTCCCTCTTGTTATATTTTCACAATAATCTGCCGAGTGTGTTCTTTAAAATGAGATCAAACTTAAGTCTGTGCTCTAAAGTATCAAGATTTATGAATACAGAATATAGAAATTCAAATTTCTGTGCTCAAAATGTGGTTAACAGGTAATAAATGCATCACAACTTTTACATAAGTCCTATAAAATCCCCTAAAAATGCAAAATATGAAATAAAAACATTATCAAACTAAAACATAGTACATTAATTTCATTGAAAGAAAAAGTAAATAATTAAATATGTCATTTTTGTCTGGTACACCAGCAGCATCAGTACTTATTTTTTTATATTTTTATTTAATTACAAAAATATATATATTATTATTATTTTTTTTAAATAAGCATGCCACATCACAAGCTGTGTAGGTCCCGTTTAAAGCTTTCTCAGCCACCTTTTAAGGTGCTTATGTTCTTAAATCATTTTTCATTAATGAAGCAAGCACATTGGGGAAGGATTTGAATACTTGAATGCCTTTATCCGTGTATTTTGGCCTTCACCATTCTGCCTTCCCCAAGAATTAGCTACAACATTTAAATCAATGCACATTCCCGCATAAAGCACTTCAGGACAGTGATTTGATTTGTTCACGCTCTCAGCAGTCATTTTCGCTAACAGAGCTGTTGTTTTGCAATCTCTAATCAAGTCTTAATGGCTTAAACGTTCATAGATGGGAAATACACCAAAGAATAGCAGACCAATCTATTTTTCATTTTAATTGTCGCCACCTCTTTAAAAATCACCGCGATGGCCCCCCAGACTTCATTTTAATTTCAACACTTGTTTGTGTATTTGTTGTGCAGGTTTCAAGAGGCCAATCCCTAATGGAAATGAATCAGTTTCAGAGTCGTAAAAGCGCTCTGTCCCTTCCCTTTCTAATCGATTTATGGGTCACTGAAATTCACAGACTGAAAGATTTAGATGCAGTGTGCAAACAATGTTCCATCTGTTCTAGTTACCTGATTAAACATTAAAATCAGTATTTTCTAATACATTTAACTGCAATAATGTGATGCAATTTTGTTTGAATCAAGATATTCAGTGTTTGTCTCCCGTCAGGGCATGCTTTGTTTCTGTTGACTTGAAGTGCTGTCTTAATTCGAGTCTGTACGGTCTGAAGAAAGGAACGCTGGGAAAGCTGGATTAACCACTCCAATTTACAGATAATATGCTATCTCTTCTCACTAAATTGTCCTGGAATTACTTTAGTCAAATTCTAATTTGCGCTTGGAGAAAGTGCTTTGTGAAGCTTTTGTTTGCAGAGAAACATAAGCTCTGTTCCAAATGTGCTTCTATCCATACAGCATTTTAAGGCATCGTAGACAAACTGCTAATGCATAATTATGCTACCTTATATATTTTCTTTTAGCCAAATTTTGGAGAAAGCACCCAAGATGATAGACGAGTTCTAAATATATGCAAAAACTATATATATATATATATATATATATATATATATATATATATATATATATACATATATATATATATATGTGTGTGTGTGTGTGTGTGTGTGTGTGTATGTATATACACAGCATATATGTGCATAAAATGTAATATTAAAAATAAATATTTAATAAGCATATATGCACTTAATACATATATACCTTAAGTCTCTGGGGTATATTTGGAGCAATAGCCAAAAAAATATTGTAAGGGTTAAAATTATAATTTTTTTCTTTTATGCTAAAAATCATTAGGATATTAAGATATTTTGTAAATTTCCTACAGTAAATATATATAAACTTAATTTTTGATTAGCAATTTGCATTCTAAGAATTAATTTGGACAACTTTAAATGCAATTTTCTCAATATTTAGATTTTTTTTGCACCCTCAGATTCCAGATTTTCAAAAAGTTGTATCTCAGACAAATATTGTCCTCCTAACAAACCATACATCGATGGAAAACTTATTTATTCATATGATTCAATTTCTAGAAACTGACCCTGGACACACATACATACACACACACACACACACACACACACACACACACACACACACACACACACACACACACACATACATATATATACAAATGCATCAAATATTATATATATGTTTACTGTGTATATTTATTATATATCTTTGTATATATAAAGATACATATTGAAAATATTTACAGGTACATGTGTACATTTATATTCATATAAGTTATATATAAATATGTCATATATAAACAACATATGTTCTTAAATATGTATATGCTTGTAATATTTATAATGTATATACACATAATATATTACACAGTACACACACATATATTATCTCTTGAGCTCTCTGTTCATGTTTTATTCAAGACTAAGACAGCTCTTAATATAAACGTAGACATCCAGGTATACCTTCTAGGAATCGGAACAGATGGCATTTTATGTGTTTGTGTTGACATTTGAAGTGCGTTTAGAAACCCATATAAATTATTCTGCAGGATCATTGAGTCTGATTAACAACAGGCCTTTATTAACCTGATGCCAATGCTACTGTTTGTTTTGCAAGTGTCTGATTATGAGAGGTTCATAGTGTTGTTTATAGCATTTACCTCACGTTTCAGCAAATGTCTTGGTTCATAGGTTTTATCACGTCTAAAATCTAAAGGCTAATCAACTTTATGACTTGGCAGAAGAAGTTTGATTCTCGTTCAAATAAATTATTGAACATTTACAGAATCATAGCAGTCATGCGTTTTAGGTTCAGCTGCAATCATGAGAGATGCAGACCTACAATATTTGTGTTGATTCAGTTTTATAAATAAGATGAATTTGTTGTAAACAAGCAGGAACGTTTGACAAACTTTTACAGTCTCCATTTTACAGTATCCAAAATTTCATGTTGGAGACTGGTGGATTTCCACTCAAAAGGAGACACATGTGAGATTACTGACTCAATTTAATCAAACAAATGAGATGTTTCTTGAGAGGTTTTTTATTTTTATTTTTTTTAATGCAGACTAGTCAAATGCCTCCAAACCATGAGAAAAACTGTCTAGAGTAGAGTGCAAAAATATATTATTTTGAGAAGCTAATATGTTCTGATCTTGTAATAGTGAAAAAAAAAAAAAAATACAAGAAATAAACTCGCAATTGCAAGAAAAAAATTCAGAATTGCAAGATAAAAGGTTAGGGTTTTTTTACACTGAGGCAAAAAAATGTGTTCAAATTTTTTGAGAAAAATGCAGAATACTGAGTTTATGTCTCATTATTTATGCTAGAATCTTTGTGTGTGTGTGTGTGTGTGTGTGTGTTCATATATATATATATATATATATATATATATATATATATATATAGGTAAAAAATTTAAGTATATATATAATAGTTTTAGATTTTGTAATAATAATAATTATTATTCAAATGAAATATTATTATTAACTGATTGAAGTTATCAGTTTATCATTATATTTATGCATTATCATTATATTAGTATTTACATATTGACAATATTAAAAAACTAACCATATTAAATGTGTATGCTTATCAAAGATGAAAAGTATTGATTTATTTTTTGTAGAATATTTCTGGTGTGTGTGTAATTTTTTTAAGGTATCGTGACTGGGTCAAGTCTTTGGTGCTTTTTACATTTAGTAATAAAGTACTCTAATTTGATTCAGTTCAAGTTTATTTGTATAGCACTTTTCACGATGCAAATCGCTGCAAAGCAGCTTTACAGAAAATTCAGTTTCTACAATATATTTAGTAGTAGCTTATCAGTGGTGACTGTCAAATTGATGTACATATTGCAGAAATGTACGGTAAAAATCAGTTAATGTAATCAAACAGACGATGAACACTATTAATAGCAATAGTTATATGTTGCAATCAAAATTCTAACAACATTTGGCAGTTCTGCATGTTTTTTCAGGGTTGGCATCATCTGAGGTCCTCTGAGGGGTGTTCTGGATCCAGACTGAAGCTGGAGTAAATCCCGTGGCAGAAACAGAGAAACAAATAGAGAAATAAATAACGTTCCAACCAAGAAAAATTGATTAGCTTAACCCAAGCTAAAGAATAATAATGCATATTTGATCAGATATAACTGCATTCCAAGATTATGAGATGCATTATTTGAATGCTCTTTTTTTCACAAGATTCACTCAGTGAGCCTTTGTCTGTAGAGATACAGATGGAAGAACGTCCTGCTAATATGCTTTCATTTAAAGCTTTAGTCACTGCAAGAAAAAGGGCAGATTCTGTGCGTTTGCAGGCATTGGATGTGCGTGGAGTGTCACCAGCAGTGAGGAAGAGGACCGCTGGCGTGCCGTGGTGCTGAGCACATCAGGTACCAACATTAGAGAATAAATCAGTCCACTGCGGCTCAACTGGCTTCAGCAGAGTTGATGACCTTCCAAGATCTAATCATCCTCCAGCTACTGCAGCAGATCTCAGATCAGCATTCCTCACTGATGCTGTTTAGTGAATCCCTGCTGGCACATGCTGTAACATTACGACAGATAGTAGAACATTTTTGCAAGCAACAACACAAGTCACAAATATTTACTACACGTAGTAATTTTAGCTCACCCTGTCAGAATATACATGCATACATGCATACATACATACATACATACATATATATATATATATATATATATATATATATATATATATATATATATATTATATATATATATATATATATATATATATATATATAACACTACTACCACTACTTCTTCTTCTTCTTCTTCTTCTACTGCTACTACTAATTAAAACATCAGTATTTTCTCCATTTTTTTTATTTATGTACTGTATTTATTTTTTAGGTAATGTGAGTTTTGTTTTGCTTTTAGACATAACAAAACAATTTAAAACAGAAACCATGATTTTCAAATAGATTTATGGATCTGTTTATATATGATATTATGGTATTATATTAACATAAATGTACCTAAAACATTAATATAAATGGATTTTACAGTATCATGTAGTTAATCTTATTTTATCATCTCCCATAGCCTCATAACTTAATCCCAACAGAAACTGACATTGCTTTGCTTGTCATATTTACATATTTTACACATACAGGCATATAGAAGCCTTTTGGCCTCTGTTGAAAACTTTACTGTCTGGTAAGATCCAGATGCTCTCTTGCAGGATTAAACCATGCATGTGACTTGTTACAGGAGACGAGAAGATAATTTCTGAAGAGATCAGATGCAGGATTTCCACTTAGCAGATGATAAAACTGTTGCAAAAATCCAAAATAGTTAAGCTTTTAACCTGACATTACGGTGGCGAGTTTTGCACATGTATTTTCCTCAGAAAACCCAGCACTGAAGTAAATGATTTATGTGTTTTTCTTTATGTGTTGCTCGACCTCACATGTGTTTTCCCATCCTGGCTTTTTGAATTATATGTTTAATCTAAAAGTATCTATAAGCACACAGCTCACTATAATCACAGTGCTTTATTCCCAACTGTCCTCTTAGCAATGAAATGATATCCAGTGAGACTCTCTGTACAGATATATGAGAGAAAGTATATACATTTATGCACATTTTCATGCATTATTTATGTATCACTGCAGGGAGTAAAGAGAGGTACAGTGTGAAGGTGACATGATGGAGATGCTCTGTCTGTCTGTCAAGAAAGCAAGCACATGGTGCAATAAAACCAGTAAGTCAAGAGCTGATACTGCTGCAAACCTGGAGCTGGTTATTTAGTTTGACAGTAGTCAGAAATCTTTGAAAGCATCTCATCTCTACTCTTTACTCCAGTCCAGTTTTATTCAAAGGAACCTGAAGAGCTATTGAATCTCAGTCTTCTTTGTTCTTCTTCTGCCCTTCTTCCACCTCAACACATGTGCTTTCATTTACAGCTCCTCTACGTTTTTTCTTTTTCAACCCAAACAGAATCTAGTGGCTCTGCGTTCATTTATATGAACTTACACTTACACAGCACTATTATATAAGCTCAAATATTGCTGATGCTCAATGCCCTCTGCTTATATTTCTCCAGTCTTTCTCAGTTCTGTCTTTCTACTTCCACTAGAGCTGAACATCATGATTTTCTCCAAAAGATGTGTGCTGCAAATCTGGGATATGTTTGTCTCTAGTTGAACTTTCTGGGCTGTTTTTTTGTATAAAAGTTTGTCTGTGTAAACAACCAAGGGCAAACCTCTCCTCATGATTTGAAGTATTTGTATTTTTAGGCTTGTTCAAATAACCCCTATCCTTATGGGTAAGCAACCGTAATAGTCAGTGCTTTAAATGGGCCGGTACTCACCGGTACTCAGTACCGCCACTTCCAAATATAGCTCTTGAGCGTACAACCACCTCTCTGTGCGCCTAGAACATGCTTTTAGCATACCGGTACGTTCATTTGGACATCTGTTTTAATAGAGGTTTTAATGGTTTGCCTTCACTGCCACTTTTCAGAGTGTCCTTCACAATGCACCCTTCCTAATTCTTCCTAGTTCGGAGTATGGAGCGTGAATCATTTGAACCAGTTTGGGAGTTCGGAGTGGGATCGCGAATCATTTGAACCAGTTCGGGAGTTCGGAGCATCTTCGCGGATCATTTGATTCAGTTCAAGAAATCGGAGCGGGTTCGCGAATCATTTGAGTCAGTTCCGGAGTTCGTAGCGGGTTCGTGAATCATTTGAGTCAGTTCCGGAGTTTGGAGTGGGTTCGCGAATCATTTGAGTCAGTTTGGGGATCGTAAATCATTTGAATCAGTTCGGGAGTTCGGAGCTGCTTCGCGGATCATTTGAATCAATTCGAGAGTTCGTATAGGGTTCGCGAATCATTTGAATCAGTTCGGGAGTTCGTAGCGGGTTTGCGAATCATTTGAGTCAGTTTGGGGAACGCGAATCATTTGAATCAGTTCGGGAGTTCGTAGCGGGTTCGCGAATCATTTGAGTCAGTTCGGCAGTTCAAAGCGGATTCGCGAATCATTTGAGTCAGTTTGGGGATCGCGAATCATTTGAATCAGTTCGGGAGTTCGGAGTGGGATCGCGAATCATTTGAGTCAGTTCGGGAGTTCAAAGCGGGTTCGCGAATCATTTGTGTTAGTTTGGAAGTTTGAATGCAGTAATGCAGTAGCTCTTTCTAAGGGTATTTTTTCAAAATCCTTTTGCACATTTTATTTATGTTCAGTAGTTCTTTCTAGCTCAAGCAAATCCACAAACTAATTAAAGGATTTATTATTAAGGTTGCCTGTTGACTGCTGTATTTAAAAGCCCTTCAATATAGTTATTGTTGTGAGGGGAATCATCAAAAAAAAAAAGGAAGAAGAAAAAAATGAAAAATAATTTTTTTGGGGCTATAATAGAGTACTGGCACCTCTTTTGGGCCAATTAAAGCACTGGTAATAGTGATGTTTGACTTAGAAAGCACCACTAATTATGGATCAGACCCTCAAAGGTAATTTGCATTGGTGCTACACATCCTCCGGATTTATTAATAGACTCCAGTTACTTTGCCCTATTTTCTATTTGAGCTGCAAAATTTTGTGTGCCATTTCCAATCTGAGATGTCAGTTACAGTTTGTTCTGAGGGATGAAGAATTGACGCATACTGTAGTGCTACAGAACACAGAGCCACTACTGTTAATACAGTTTACATTTAATCTTGCCTTTATGATATACATTTAACATTCTTGCCTTTGGCAGATGCTTTTAATCAAAACAACTTGCATTGCATTTAAGGAAGACACTTTATCAGTTCATGCAATCGCTGTGAATCAAACCCATGATTGTTTAAAAAGAAGGTGGAGGTTTGGCTATTAGTAAATTTTTGTCTGTGTAAAGGCTGATAAAAGTGTGAGATTGTTTGTTTTTGCGCAGCCTTTGCTGAAGGTTATAGAGGATGAGAAATTGGCAAAGCAATGTGGATGACTGTAATTGTGTACAAACTAGAAGAGCAGAGGTGAATTTGTTTGAGCAGTGAAGGGTGTCTATGATCAGTTAAACATCATTCCCACCACTGCATCTCTGTATTACTTCTGTAATATTTTGCTAGTAGCTGGTTATTTTGAACAGGCTTGTTTTGAACAGACTGTATCATGATGGCCACTCAAAAACATAACTCTGTTATTCCCTTGATGTGCTTTTACATGAGGAGATGTGAGATTATAATCAGCTAGCACTGTAATGATCTTGTTTTCTTTCTTTGCCTTGTTTAATTCCTATCATGATGATTATACCATGGCTTTTTGATTTAAAGCCTACCATTCTGAATGATGTTTATATTCACATACACATTATTTACATGATCCATAATGCACCATTCCCAGAAATATTCCTTACCCAAGTGCACAATTTACAGGTGTAAACCTTTATAATTTACACCAAGTATGTATGCATGTTTTTATTTTTTTATTTTTTACATACACTTATTTATTTATTTTCACCTACACTTCACTTGCATTTTTTTAAATATTATTATTTATTTACTTTAACCAACACTCTTTTGATACAATATTAATTTTGTTCATTATTTTCTTAAATGTGATTGCTATGCTTTCAGAAGAAGAAGAAGAAGAAAATAAAGTTCACTAAAAATAAAGTTCAATAAAGTGGATAACTCACAAGATGTGTCCCAAAACCTAGTGGGCTGCCTCTTTTGCCTAATCAATGGCAGCATCTCATGTATCTTTATCGTATTGTTAGTTTTAAATCAATATAATTTAACAAATTTTCTCTGCTTTTCACATGAGCAGCTGTATCTGGGTTGCTGTCTTGCTCCAAATCAAAAATCTGCATAATCTATTTAAGCATGTGAAATGTTCTGTGGACCTGCAGATTTCTATTAATCTCAGAAGGTCACTGCCTACTCAATTTGGAACGGCGCTATAAAGTCAAACAGCATTTACCCTGTCAGGATGTAATGTGTTTGTTCTGCAGGTCTTGTTGGAGCTCCCCGTGGGCTGATGGGATTGTTGCTGAACAGATTGTTGCAGGTGTAAGAGGAGCGCTCCTCAACGACGTGGCACCTGTCCAAAGCACTCAACAGCGACACACGGGCCTCCGAGACACGACTGAACGCAAAGAGAACTGCTGCTGCTATAAAACAGCATCACATCTCAAGTGAGACACATGCCTGGGGAGGAGAAATACTTTCACTGACCCTTGAGAGATGCTGTTTGCCATTATATCAGTGACAGAATGATTACTGCAGGATCACATAGAGCCAACAAGCTAATCAGTGTTGATTTCATGCCTAAATTCATTTTTGAATACTTAAATTTCACATTGTTTTAGGAGTACATTTATGTCCACAGCATATGAGACTATACAAGTAATATATGCAATTGCACTTTTTAATTTCTGTTGCTATAATAATACAACATATTACACACACACACACATATAGCATATAACCGTCTAATGTTGTTATCTCATTTATATAAAAACGTTTACTAATTATATTATTATAAATATATTTTTAACTGATATATTTGATTTCTCGTCACACTGTTTGTTAATCTATACATAACAGTGCATTTTGCTTAAAAACATTTGTCATGCCATTCATCCTGTCATACTAAATATTAGAAAAATTAAACACTTTTTCATCTTTTTTATGAAAGTAATTTTTTGATTTCGCAAAATGCCATTTATAAATGCATGAATTCATTTTCTTAGGTCTCTTTTTCTCCAAAGCTAAATTTCTCAATGGAAAAGGCACCTATTTTATAGATCACTCTAGAATGGTTTTAATTTAACAGTTTTTTTTTTTAAAGATTTTTCATTTTTTAGTTCCTAAATGATTTTAAACTTCACTTTTAAAATGCAGTGGTGGACAGTAACGGAGTAGCTTTACTTCGTTACTGTACTTAAGTACATTTTTCAAGTATCTGTAACTTACTGGAGTAGTTTTATTTTGAGTAACTTTTACTTTTACTTTAAATTCTTTGGTCGAAGTTTTCAGATCGGGACTTCGGAGCCTGTTCGCGACTCGGTTGATTCAGATCGGCACTTCGGAGCCTGTTCGCGACTCGGTTGATTCAGATCGGCACTTCGGAGCCTGTTCGCGACTCGGTTGATTCAGATCGGGACTTCGGAGCCTGTTCGCGACTCGGTTGATTCAGATCGGGACTTCGGAGCCTGTTCGCGACTCGGTTGATTCAGATCGGCACTTCGGAGCCTGTTCGCGACTCGGTTGATTCAGATCGGGACTTCGGAGCATGTTCGCGACTCGGTTGATTCAGATCGGCACTTCGGAGCCTGTTCGCGACTCGGTTGATTCAGATCGGCACTTCGGAGCATGTTCGCGACTCGGTTGATTCAGATCGGCACTTCGGAGCCTGTTCGCGACTCGGTTGATTCAGATCGGCACTTCGGAGCATGTCCGCGACTCGGTTGATTCAGATCGGCACTTCGGAGCCTGTTCGCGACTCGGTTGATTCAGATCGGCACTTCGGAGCATGTCCGCGACTCGGTTGATTCAGATCGGCACTTCGGAGCCTGTTCGCGACTCGGTTGATTCAGATCGGCACTTCGGAGCCTGTTCGCGACTCGGTTGATTCAGATGGGCACTTCGCACCATGTCCGCGACTCGGTTGAATCAGATCGGGACATCGGAGCATGTTTGAGATTTTTTTTAATTCAGATCTGGACATCGAAGCAGGAAGTGTTTGTCAAACAGTTAATTGGTGATAAATGAATATTTGGACTTGAGGCTTTTTTTTTTACCTGCCGATTCAGCATGTACATGGACCCACACACAAAGGTGGACACACTCTAGACTTAATCATCAGTAGAGCTCTAAACTTTTCATCCATTGTTATTAAGGACGTTATTCATAACCGTACTGAAAATAAGTAAATATTGTTAGCTGATGCTAACTGTCTAGCTAACAAGCTTGCTGGTGCTAATTTGAGGTAATTTTTATAAATAATGTCCAAATATTTTTATTCAACCACCTATTATATATATATATATATACCCCATTTGGCCAGGGGTGTTTTTTTACACCCCAGACAAGGTTTGAGAAGGAAAAAATCATTATGAAAATATAATTATATTTTTCTTAAAATCTTCAGGCCTTATTATCATGTCATATATAACTGTGATGTTCTGTAAAACAAAAAAATTTAAAATACTTTGTTCTTACTGGTGAAAATCAGATGGTCATCTCTGTTTTCTCTCAGGTACATCACAGTGTAAGCTTCACAGTGAACATTACTCTCATCAGCGTAGTCCATATCAACAACAAAAATATATCTTGACTCCATATAGTGGTTATTTTGGAAAAAATCCCAGGTATTTTGAGCAGTAGGATTATAAAAAAAAAAAATGTGCTAATATAAAATTCAATTAGCCTATATAAAATTGCAAACATCTATCTTTCAGTACTTTTTTACTTAAGTACATAAAAAATTGAGTACTTATGTACTTTCACTTGAGTAAAATTTAAAAAGGAGTACTTTTACTTTTACTGGAGTAATATTTTATTATACGTATCTGTACTTTTACTCAAGTACTTGATTTGTGTACTTCGTCCACCACTGTTAAAATGCAGTTCCCTCTCTTTGGTCTCCACTTCTCTTCATAAGCGCTCTGAATTACTGTGAAATGTGCTTTATCGTTAAACTGGCCTCGCCGTGCTACTGTACCTGGAAATGAAAGTCTAAGTGTAAGTACTGGAATATTTTCTTTGTTTCCGTCTTTTTTTATTGCTTTCCCAATATGGCTATCTTATGAAAGATATGATATGATTTCACAGTGTTGATTTATTGCAAAGGACCCACCTGGAGGACGCTCTGTATTTTCCTCAGTAGTTCGTTCTGCAATGACATTTACAAAGAGACATTCGCTAGAATAAGAAAGCTCTGCTTATTACCTGATAATGATTATTATTGCTCTTTTGTGGTTATGTGCAGCCAGCGGAGTATCCATTTATACACGGCCTCACGGTTTATGGCTGATACAAGCAAACTTATGGCAATTTTTCCTAGTGGTATAAAATAACACTTAAAATCACTGATATGGAGAACCAAAGGACCATAGTGCATTGATGCAAGGACACATGGTTTATTTGACCTTTTTACCTGGTTTATTGAACTGCTTTGATGAAGCTTTAATCTGTTTTATATGGTGGCAATGTCATGAATTGTGATTGATTTTATATCCATATCATTTTAATGCATAAGCAGTAAGCAGAACCTAATTTTTAGCCTTACACCAGTTTTCTACTGATACGGCATTCTGATGGGTCTCTTTTCCTCGAATTTACCTTAGGGCACTTAACATGTTTCATAAGTTTCATATCTGATTGAATTGCGTTTCTCATTTGGAGGAGGGTCGTTCCTGTTCCTACTTTACCTTTTTGCATAAGGGTTTAGGGTTGCTAAGATGTTTTTAAAAGAAGTCTCCTCAGCTCACCAGGGCTGCATTTGTTTGATTAAAAATGCAGTAACATTTAAAAAAAGTGTTTTCTTCGTGAATATATTTTAAAATGTTATTTATTCCTGTGAATTTTCAGCATCATTACTCCAGTCTTCAGTGTCACGTTATTTTTTTGTGGAATTGTTTTTCTTTGATGAATAGAAAGGTCAAAAGATCAGCATTTATTTAAAATATATAGGTTTTTGTAACAAAGTAAAGGTCTTTATTCTCACTTTCTTTTGATTAATTTAATGCATCCTTGCTGAATAAAACATAATAATAATCACACTGATCTCATAATTTTGATTGGCATCTCTTAATATGTTGAGTAAAATAATACATTTACAGTTTTTAAAGATGGAAGTCTGCAATTAAATGAAAACAAGGGCGATTTGTTAAATAATATCACTAGTTTGAAAGTTTTTGGCGATGATATTGCTTTAATCGATGATAAAATAAAAAAATACGTTTATCTGATGTTTTCAATTAATTAAGTTGTTATCAAAATCTGATCCACCAAAGTACTGTTGATCTAAATCCTCAATTTCAAAGGCCTTGATTTAGTTTAAAGGAAACAAACTGTTCATCATCTCTGGACGAGGAATGTTATGATGCTTCTTGTCTCCTCTTTATCTGTTATTGATGTTGAGATGGTCAGTGGTGAGTTTAATTGACTCCTCAGAGATCGTCTTTCTCTCCCACAGCTACTGCAGAATATAAAGACCCATGAAAAGAACACAATCGATGTATTTCTGCCAAACCAATTAAATTACACATAAAATAATGAGTTGAGTTCCACATCCCATAGATGATTTCGTAGGCGTTTGCTGCTGTAAAGAAACTCTGTGAACCA
This sequence comes from Carassius auratus, assembly GCF_003368295.1. Classification (NCBI taxonomy): domain Eukaryota; kingdom Metazoa; phylum Chordata; class Actinopteri; order Cypriniformes; family Cyprinidae; genus Carassius; species Carassius auratus. The sequence goes on from NC_039280.1 coordinate 2,133,722, forward strand.
CAACTACAAGATATCGAACCCTGGAGGGAAGTAAATGGTTATCAACATATGTTTCAGCCAATATAATGGATTGATCATCTGATAACACACTGGGCCATTTAAGTGAAATGTTTTAATGTGAAAATGACTAATTAATCCCATAATGAGAGACGCTGTCAAGTGACTCCCAACTGCTTAGCTCATGTTATAATTAGCTTAATATTTTATACTGCAGAAAAGCAATTACATTTTATACAGCATATGGGACATTTTGAGTCACCAAGAAATGTGAAGTAGTTTATTATTTTGAGACTTTGCATGTGAATCTTTATTAAAACACATGTTAGACCCACATGCAGTCCTTTCAACTATAGCCCCAGAGCTATGTGTAAAAATAATATCATATTGAACAATGTTGTTGTTAGCATGCATTGCAGCAGGAATAAATTATGCAGTTGCTATTATAGGACATTATTTTGCTGACTTTATTTATGCTGCTGTTGTTGTTGTTTTTGCTTTCACTGTTAGTATTTGTTGTGTGGTGGTGATGTTCACAGATCAACTTTTTATTTCATTTTTATTTATTGTCACTGTTTCTGAGGTTTACATGTTAATTTTTTAAGTCTATGTGCAACTATACTCTTAAAAATAAAAGTGCTTCAAACGGTTTTTCACAGCGATTCCATAGAATAACTCTTTTTGGTTTAACAAAGAACCATTTCTTACTTACCTTTTTATAATCTGAAGAACCTGCTTTCTCCACAAAAAAATCTTTTGTGAAACAGAAAGGTTCTTCGGATGTTAAGGGTTCTTTATGGAACCATTTAGACAAATGGGTTCTTCTATGGCATCATTAAGCACCTTTAGTGTATTGTTCTTAAGTATTAAATTCATAATCATGGAATTAAACGTTGCATGCTCTTGCCATCCATGCAACCAGTACAAATAACTAAACATCCTTAAATCACATTGCATTTATTTGATATGTATTCGGAAGATAATTAAAGTTTTGTTTTCCAAGAGATTGAGCAAAATTAAGTATTTATACTTAAAGCATGAACAAATATTTGTCAGTTGTGGTATGAAAACGTGTTTATCCTTCTGAGTTGGATGTTCACTGCAAAAACAAAACAAACAAACCAAAAAACAGAAAAGGCCCTGGTAAAATTATAAGTTTAAAGACATTTATGTAATCCTAAAATACAACACAACACAATGCAATGCATAATTCAAAATACAGATAAACACTGGACATCAGTATGAAAAATTCTCTAAAAACAGCACTTAATATCTAGTGTCACTTTGCTTCTTAATGTATCTTGATTATTTAGATAAATTGCACAAGACAAAAAAAAAGTATCAAATATGCTTCAGTAATCCTATCCTTGTACACCAACTCTCATCTGCAGATGTGCAGAAGTTTTGCTCATTCAGATAGATGTATATGTGTGTGTGCTGATGATAGGGGAACATACTGTACCTCTAGATCAGAGCTGACTCTGCTGCTTGTTCTTAACAGAATGACACTGAATCAATAGTCTTCCCCAATGCCAACCCCTCCCCAGATCTAACTCAGCCCTCCACTGCTGTCAGCCCACAGAGAGGCACTGTCATTTAAACGCTCAGGTAATTATAAACAGCAACTTTCAGGGAGAATCCTGACAAGTTAGTGATAGATGCAACCATATGTTCTCTGCCTGTGCTGCCTAAGCAGCGTTAGTAGAGAGAGATTTTGTCATTAGCTAGACTCCTCTTTTCTCATCAGCAATTCTCTTTCTGTTCCCAGCCAAGTAGAAGTATATATGCATGACGATATTGGAGCATGCAGCGAGCAAATTAGTACCAAATGAAATTAAAATTAGCTTTGGTGAGTGAAATGGAGCATGAATTCAACATTTTGTTTCTTAATACATGATTCTTGTCTTAATACAAATTATTAAAGTTGTACTTCACCCAAAAATGAAAATTTGCTCAAATGTACTCACCCTCAGGCCATCCAAGATATGAGTTTGTTTCTTCATCAGATTTGGAGAAATGTAGCATTGCATCACTTGCTCTCCAGTGGCTCCTCTGCAGTGAATGGGTGCCGTCAGAATGAGAGTCTAAACAGCTGATAAAAACATCACAATAATAATCCACACCCCTCCAGTCCATCATTTAATGTCTTGTGAATTTAAAAAATGTGTTTGTAAGAGACAAATATATCAACAATAACAAAAATTTTAACATCAAAATGTTGCTTCCAATTAAAATGCAATTCCTCTATCCATATTTCTCCAGTAAAAAAAGTCAACCATTTAAAGTTAAAATGTCTTAATAGTTTTGTTTCTTACAAACATAAAACGTTTCTCTTTACAATATGTTAACTGATGGACTGGAGTGGTGTGGATTACTTGTGGATTATTATGATGTTTTTATAAGCTGTTAAGTCTCTCATTCTGACGGCACCCATTCAGTGCAGAGGATGGTAAATACTCACTGAGGGTCAGTACATTTTCAGCAAATTTTTTTTTTTTTGGGTGAACCATTCCTTTAAAATGTAAGTTTAACCTTAAATTATTGTCAAACTGAATTCTGTTAACTGGAAAGTAAATCAGATTATTCAAGTACAGTGGGTTGTGAATGCTGTTTTGTGTTTGTTTTTAAGAACTGCAGTGTAATACATTTAAGTTGCATAGGTGGACGACACATTTCGCTGTTGAAACACCTAAAGGAAAAACATAATGATGTGTTTTTGTGACAAAAGCCACTTCAGCAGTTAAACAGCTAATAATTCATTTAAATGTGCATTTATGCATTTAGCATTTATCAGTATCTGGAAGAACAAAACAGTGCATATTTATATATATTTATTTAAACATATTTATATACTTAATGCTATGCATTATAGATAATACATGTTTGATTTATATCACAGAGATGCAGAGGCCTTGTTTATCCCCTATTGTTACTATCATCAACGTCATCATCATGGTCTTGATCTACATTATAAGCAGAGGTGTGTGTGTGAAAAAAGTGGATTGATTGATTTTGCCATTGTCAGGGTTAATAACATAGGGAATTGAGCACTTGTTGAATAATGACATTCTCAAAACAAGTAAATATTGCACTTTGGACACTTTTTTAAGTCAATTGGCTTGAGAACTCATTAATATTTGAAACTGGGAACGACTGCATGGTGGCATTGAGGTTGAAAGTAAATCGTTTTTGTGAGCATGTTAAGTTCCACAAATGTTCTTATATGCAGATAGATTGACAGATAGATTGATTCTTAAAACATATTCTTTTATGTTACACTAAAGAAAGAAAGTCATATAAATTTGGAATGACCTGAGAGTGGGTAAATAATTCTGCATGGACTATCCCTTTAAGTTTAGGCATTTATTTACATAATGAAGCATATGAATTGCATAATGAATTCATCATCCTACATAGTATTTAACAGCTGTGTGTAGACCAGCGAGACTACAATATTGCATTCATGTTACCTGTTTTGAATGACATTATTTAATGTTTATTTAACTCGAATTTCACGTGTTCGAAAGGGTCTTATATGTCAGAAGTGAATCTTTGAATTGGACTCCAGAGAAAAAGGGAAATCAGTCTGGGTAAGCTGATGAATCAAGTATCATGTCTCCCCTAGAGCAAAATTAGATTAAGTGATTTTTTTTTTCAAGGGCACAGTGGTGATAGAACAGATCTGTAATCTCCACCACTCTCTTGTTTCAGGGCAAATTCTTCTTGCAAGTGGATTTTAACCTGTTTTTAATGTTTTGGAGTGATTTTACAATGCAATACAATGATTTTATTATTCATTAATTGAGCAGATTTTTTGGCCAAAGCAACATATTATCCATTCAGTCCACAAGTAGCTCTCAAATTTCATTCTTGATTATTGCTGCCTCAATATGGGACAAGCCAATTGTGACTGGAAATGTCATTGGGTCTTGCATGTCTTTAAATATGCACAAACATCCCTGATATGTGGCAGAAGGGCGTATTTGCAGTGCATAACAATTGTGAATTCATACATTTGCGAGCGCTCAAGTCATAAGAACTACTTTTATAGTTTTTTTTTTTTTTTTACATACATTGGTAATTTAGATTATGTATATTTATTGTACATTTGGTCACTAACCTTGGGGCTCACAAACTGTTGTATACTGATTTTGCTCAGTTTGGGTGATGTAAAGTTTATGCATGTGCCCTGGACAACTATGCACTTTAATATTACATCTTATATGACTGTCATCGCACCTTGATCACATTGCTTTCCATCAAAACTGTGTTTACTTTTCTCCCCAAGATCAGACAGCTATCCAATCAATAAAAGTTAGTGAAAATACCCCTAATGTAGAAAAAAATCAGCTTCGGCATTCTGCTAAACACCAAATGTTTTTTCATTATGCATTTGCAATAAACATAATTATGAGTAAATGATATAGCGATTCTTTAATGAGTGCGCTATTCCTTTAAGTAGATGTTGTTAACTTGGATTAATCAGTAGGCCTACTTGGTTATCTATCGATGCTGGTAGCATGAAAACTGTAATGTAGTGTATAACCCGACAGTTCAGGATTTTTTTTTTCTAATTTATGTAACCCAGCACTTACTGCTTTAAAGGCTGTAGATTTTAAACGCGCCATTCATTGCATTGCAGCCAGACTCATCCATTACTGCGTCAGTACTTGCAATTGGCATTGGTAATGCTGGCCGCAGGTAATTATGCAATCGATTAATTGTCAGAAGAAAAAAAAACAGACCCATCTATTACTGTAATCGCGGTGCGCTCGAGTGCGCGCGCCAGTTGTAGTAGCGCGTGCTGCATCGTTACTCGTGCTTTGTGAGGAGTTTGTGGCAACGCGTGCGCAAGCGGCGCGAAATGGACTTACTGAGGAATGGAAACAACATTTGCCACATTTATCACGTTATTGTCGACAAATTTCTCCTCAAGGCTGATGTTTTTGGCGGTCCTATTCGATTGCGAGAGCTGTTTGTGGAAAAAGAGCGGGAAAAAGTGCTCCGCGTGCTCTTCGATTCAACATCTTTGCAGTTCCCTGCGAAAAGACCAACAAATGTACGCCGCAAAACAAGGGTGAAATGACACACATCGCTTGAATTATAGGATCTGGGTGGAAAAGAGGGTTTAAAGACAACACGAAGTAGAAAAAAAACTAACCTAAGTGTCAAAAAAACGTGTAAAATATTCAATATTTTCTAGATATAGCAAGGAGAAAATGGGACGTAAACCTGACAGTCAAAAAAAGAAAGTATTTTATTTTTATTAATTTATTTTTCTAAAGAAATCTAACTTTGATAAACGATCAGTAAGGTAAAGATATACCCTAAAGCATTGAAGATGTTCGCCGTATTTCTGTAATGTAAATCAGAGTATTTACTCTAGTGCGAACAGATTTGATCTGAAAAAAGATCAGCCTCATTAGGACTGCGGGCATCAAACATCCCACAGCGGATAGACTGGAGATCTGCCTCACAAAAAAAAAGTGCAAAATCTCCCTCATATGGTCGCTAAATGTCTTTATTTGCATTTAGCCCGCTGTGTCTATCACTGAAGCATATATTAATGTGAGATTTGGCGCAGCGACCCAAAGGATGCTTCACCCGCAACATGGAAAAGCAGGAGGACACACTACTGCATCCCTGCAATAAAACACAACCAGGAGTCTTGGAAATTCAAAAGGATTTTGGCTTGCAACTGTACACTTTAGACGTGGATTTGTATGGATGAACAATCAATGGGATGGAGACGGAAATGGACGGATAACTACTTTATTGAGCACCAAGGGTTAGTCCAGTATTTAACTAACTAAATCTACTAATGCGGATCCACAAGTGGCGTTTTAAAGGACATTTGCTTTAAAGAATGCATCATTTGGGCAGGTTGATATTAACAAGTAAAATGCATTGTTGATATTAACACCTGCAATTTTCGTATGCAGTAAAAAGTAAAAAGTAGAAATTTATTGAAGTCCTAAATTAGTTCCATTTCTTATTCCAAAACGTATCTTGCCTGTTTGATACAAAAGCTCTCGTATCGTTAACGTGCAATAGGATCCAAGAAGATCGGAGTGTCCTGAAGCAGCAGCTCTAAAGGATCCGTGCCTTTGGTAATGAGAAATGGATAAAATAAGCTGGTAAGTGTCTTAAATTAAGTCTGTCTCCTATTAAAAACTTCTCTGCCGTGCTTGATGCATATTATCCCATTGTTAACATGATCTCAGGAGGTCTTGGATTGTCCTGAAGGCGCAGCTCTAGAGGGTCCATGTCATTGCATTGGTCGCTGTCCACTGCGCCCGTGGTGCTGAAATCTGGATGATGCCGGCGCAGCGACTGCAGGGCTGCCGCTCCCTTCACATTAACGAAGACAATGGGCGCTTTCTGCTGCTCGCTGTGCTCATCATCGTGTACCTGCTGTGTGGCGCTGCGGTGTTTTCCGCCATCGAGAGGCCGTCTGAGATGCGAGCACACCGGCGCTGGAACCGGACCCTCCTGAACTTTAGCGATACGTTCAATATCAGCTTGCAGGATCTGGGCGCCTTGCTGAAAGAGTACGAGGCTGCGATTGCTGCTGGAGTTCGGGTCGATGCTCTTCGACCCAGATGGGATTTTACAGGAGCCTTTTATTTTGTTGGGACAGTGGTGTCTACTATAGGTAAGTTACCAAATGCTTGATTTTCTCATATAGGCACGATTACTTTTGATAATTAATATTCTTGGGCTTCTGGAATAGGATTACAGTGCTTTTCTTGAAAGAGAGTTCACTGAAAATTAAAATTTTTGCTCATGTTTGATTACAGTCATTAATGTCTTATTAACTTAATATGCTCTCAAAACTTTCTGTTCTCGTAACATTAGTAGAAAGTTGGTCTTTAATTATGTTCTCAAAACACAGCAATACATACACACATATATATATATATATATATATATATATATATATATATATATATATATATAACTTTTTTGTTGCTACTTGTTTAGAATATTAAAAACGAATATTCTCAGTGTTTGCAAAATGGTTAAATGGAATCTTTCATTAACAATTTTTTTTTTCATTTAAAATACTAGAGGTTTTGAAGGTTCAGAGAGCATTCAGAAATAACGTTTTCTTAACCTAATTGGAACGTTAGCCAAATGTAGGAATATATTTTTAGCTGGTGATGGCTGTGTTTGTTCAACCTATTGCAAAAGTACAATGGAGACAAGGGATATTGAGACTGTTAGTTGCTGAAAATCTCTATTATAGATATCAAATCTCATTTGTGCTTGCACATGTTCAAACTTCTTGTGGCACAATCAGCTATTATATGTCAACCTGACAGTCTTAATGGACAGAATTGGAATATGCAATGATGCATATATAAATTCTATGTGAGAACTGTGGCAGATGGTAATATTTACAATATGATTTTCAGTCTTTAACTCATTCAAAGCTATTGTGACTTTAGAAGACTTGGAATGTAGGACACAATTATATGAACTACTTTTATGGTCCTTTTGTTTTTCCTTCAAACCTGGCATTATAAATCACTGTCCACTTTCATTGTATGGAAAAAACATGTGAGAACAATTGGTTTTGTGTTATTTTTAGGCTTAAGTATTTCTTTGAGAGCTGCAGTTTTGAGTGCAATGCACTCAAATTTAACTGATTTACTATGTTTAATAGCCTGCATATAAAAGGTTTTCCCAAAGATCGATTTAAAATGCAGACTGTATCTATTTCTGTGTGTGATATTATAGGTTTGTCTTGTCCTGTTTGCCTTTGTAACACTGTATACCCAAAATAGAACTACAGGGCTCATAAATGCAAAGTAGTACAGCAGCAATTCAAGTGTCAGCAACAGCCTCTGGCTCCTTGCTTGACCCCGTGACCTTTCATGGAAACTCACGACGGTACTTTTGCCTTGTCGAGACAACATTTCCTTACTCTCTGCGGAGACTTCCCTTTCCATTGGCATTTCCCCAGCATAAGTACTCTGAAGACCAATAAACACCCTCTAGTGTTGGGGTCTCATGGGTACCAGGCTGAGGCTAAGCCAAGCCAATTCTCTGCATTCAGGACCAAGCCTCAGGCTTGCAGTTTGCTGTGGGACTCATGTCCCAAAAACCAAATGTGCTGATGCCCACATGTCCTGGATAACATTTACCCTGTTATAGGTCACTAAAGTGCAAGTGTCCCTCTGAGGCCGCCCTCTGGTTATTGTGTGTATTTGCTTCCTATGGACCTTGGCTCCTGCACTTTCCATCTGCAGTGAATAATCAATAGCTGTGCACTTTGTAGTTCTGAGTAATGTATTCAGCAGTACTGTCACTGAAGCGGCTTCACACAACCGCGCATGTTCTATGGATAGCCAGTGACCACCTTCGCAAATGAAAAATAGGATGTATACTGACGCGAGGCCATTCTCTGTCGAGTTTAAATGCTATTCTCCTTCACTCGCTCAAAAGCTTCAGGATTGGGTGTAGAGATGTGTGCACACAATTAATTCCTATTCAGAGAAAGTTTCTGAATGCTGGGTTGCAAAGATTGTGATGTTCTCTGCTTTATTTGCAAAAAGCACATAAAATTAAGTCTCAACTTCAGATATAATTTACTGATCATTTCATGCATATTGTACACTATATATATATATATGTGTGTGTGTGCGTGTGTGTGTGTGTGTGTGACTGTCAATATATATTTACACACTGTATATATTTTATTTGTTAGTTTTTTATTTTAGTACTTCAATTTAAACTGAAATATATATATATTTTTTTTTATATTATTTTTTATATTTTTAGTTATTTTTAATATTTCAAGTAATGAACTTTTTCATGGATTTAATTAATGATAATGTTAACTAAAATGTTAATAAAATAAGTACCTTTGTTGTGTGCCATGCAGTGATATTTTAGTATTTATATATATATTTTTTTCTATTTTAACATTTCATTAAAAATTTAGTAACTTTTTTTTTTTGTTTTTGCCATATAGTATATATATAGTTTAATTGGAAAAAATCTTTATTATAACTACTATTTCAGATAAACTCATCTCTAAATGTCATGTGAAGCTAAACGAATGTGTTCGATTTACATGCTCGCAGTCAATACCCTGTCTCTGCAGGGACTACTAGAGAGAGTACAGTCTAGCAAGTACAATCCTGCTTTATATAGCTGCTAAGCTTATATTAATGTGTGTTTTGTGCATTGTACTTCCATCTCAGTCTCCATCTTCCTTTCATCTCACTGTGAAGTCTCTATATACCTCCTACCTCCGGAAGAGCTTCAAAGCCAGTGAATGTGAGGTGCTCAGGCTTTGTCATGATGGGGGTTTTCTAGAGACGACACAGGCACTTCCTCTTCATCTTAGTGAAACCCCCTGCCATTTCACACACAATCTCACTCAGACATTATTATGGGGGAAAGCTGATTCCCAGTCAATCAGTTATGTCTGAAACAATAATGATAAACAGAATTTGAAATTAATGATTAATAATTCTGTTTGCTGGTAAGCTTTCTCAGGACCAAATATTGCACATACTGTATAGATGAATTTCATGCAGTGGAAAGGATTCATACAGTATATAGAATATATTAAAAAATATTTTTTTACAATTAGTAAAACAATTAGAGTGTCTTCAGATAAGTTTATTAGCCAAGGTTGAAAATATTTTCTTACAACATTTAAAGGAATCTAATAAATGCATTATGCTTTATATGTACCGCCATTCAAAAGTTTTAGATCTTGTAAGATTTTATTTCACTTTTAAGAACTACATTTGTTTGCTGTAAAATACAGTAATGTTCTGAAATATTATTAAATTGTTTGAATTTGAATATATTTCAAAATTTAATTTATTATTATTACATGTAATTTAGTAATTTATTACTGCGATACAAAGCTAAATTGTCAGCATCATTAGTCCAGTGTCAAATTATCCTTCAGAAATAATTTTAATATGTTGATTTGAAACATTTCTCATCATTATCATTGTCTTGCTGCTTCATATTCTTCTGGAAACCATGATGCATTTTTTTTATCAGGATTCTTTGTTGAATTTAATTAAAATATAAAACTTTTATGGCATTATAAATATCTTTACTGCCACTTTTAAACCAAATCAATGCATCCTTGCTGAATAAAAGTATACATTTGCTATAAAAACTGTTAAATGGCACATATGAAACCACTAGGCAGACTTTAAAAGTAGCTGAGGCAGTATAAATGTACTTAACATGAGACACATTGTGCCCAAATGTAGATAACATTGGTGCACCACAAAAGAAAACTAAATGCAAATGGTGCTTGCCTTATCACAAATGACAGCAGCCAAATTTAAGATGCATCATTTAAATTAGACAGAATAACAAAACCGAATAAAGCACTCTGTCTGACAATTTCTGATTGTCTGTTAGCAGAAGTATTTGAGTTTTTCTAGTCATGCTGGATCTGAACAGCAGCGCGGCTTCAGCTCAGGGTGAGAGGAAACTTTCTGTAAGACAAGCGGTTAGTAACATGCTCTCAGAAAATGTCTGATGCAGAGCTCTAGAGACGTTTCTGGAGGCTACAACCATCACTCATCACCCACATCAGCAAGACAGGAGAGCTTTATTAGTGGCCAGATGCTAACAACTGAGAATCCTGAGTAACGCATGAACAGGTCTATAATAGAAACATTTGATGAATTACCAACTTTACGTAGCTGTTTATGTTAACCTTTTATTTCATTTATTTCATTAAAGGGGTTGTATGATGATGCTAATAAGAACATTATGTTGTGTATTTGGTGTAATGAAATGAGTTTATGTGGTTTAAGGTAAAAAAAAAAACATTATTTTCCACATACTGTACATTGTTGTTTCTTTTCATTGACCCTTCTTTCTGAAACGCATCAATTTTTACAAAGCTCATCATTCTGAAAATTGAGGTGTGCTCTTATTGGCCAGCTATATAGTGCATTGTGATTGGCTAAATGCCTCAAGCGTTTGACGAAAATGTTATGCCCCTTACCATATTGTGATGCTGTGTGACCCGGAGCGCCGAGACAAAAACATTAAAACCCATTATAAATGAGGCATTTGTTGCATCCAGTGCATGGGGAACATAATTACGGATTATAATGACAATACCAGCGGTTCTCATTTCCAGTCCTCGCGCTCCACACCTCGGCATATTTTGCACGTCTCTCTTTGATAACACACCTGATTCAGATGACCAGCTCTGTGCATGAACTGTGTTCCCATTGACATGATCCCTACACAGTGCTCCCGACTCTCTGAGCAGGGGAAATCTGTTGAAGTTTACTGCACTTTGGTACATTTAGTCATGGATTTGCGCTGCGCAATGTCTTCACAAACGGACAAGTGTGACATCATATACCTCTGTAAATAAATACAATTTTAATTCACGTCTTGCACACTTAAGTACACTTTGAATGGAACATAAACGTTCACCTCGAACTGGAATCATGGTGGAATATCATGTGATGTCCACTTCGCAGGGCACTTACGTTCAAATCAAACAAACGTTTGAAGCGATGAGAGAAATATTCAAAATGTGCAGAGCAGGGTTGCCAGGTTTTCACAACAAAAGCTACCTAATTGCTACTCAAAACTAGCCCAATCATGTTTCGAGGTGGATCCCCGTTAAAAATTACATTCCGGTGAGGTAAAATAAACATTTTTAAAGGGGTTCCCCTGGTAAAATTATAATTTTATGGGCTAAATATCACATTATTGGGGTCGCTTAAACCAGCGGACATGCAAACAAAAGGCTGATTTATACTTCTGCGTCAAAACTACATAGTACATGGAGATCTGTTCTTTGATATTTATTTGCCATTGTCATAGCTGATGCTTCTCTTTTTTTTCCTGTAGCCTGTGGATAACACAAACATGTCCGTGGACACTGCAGAATAGTGGTTTGCATGTGTACTGCACTTTGAAACGGACACAGAAGTATAAATGAAAACTTACATCCTATGGCGTATGTCCGATGCAGAGAGGATAAATCAGCCTTTATATTGTTTTTGTACACGTTGTGTTGCATCGCGCCATGTAAACATAAAACCATGTCTGCATTTGTGATCGGAGAAACGACAAACAAGCTCTGCTATTTTACAGATCTTCTTTATGCACCAAGAGCTTGTAACTCTCCAAAGAGAAAAAAACATTTGAAATCGCAGCTTTCATAGCTTTATGGAGAACAGGATAATTACAGATAATGTGTATTCTAGGACAGGGGTTTTATATGATCATGGACCCCCAAATATGATCATCCTTGTGCATGAAACCCCCATCCTGAAATTTTATAAACCTTGCCAACATTTTGAACCATTTTATTTAATGACAAATATATATTTTTTTAACTATGCATTAAATATTTTGGAAAATATTTCAATTATATTACATTACATTATTGCATTTTTTTGTACTGTTAGATGTACAGTATTTTGTAATTATTTGTTTATTTAAAGTAAATGGATATTGCAATCGACTTTTCTTCCCTGATGTGATAAATTACTAGAATTTGCTTCTCAAATGAGAAAAAAATGTAGGACATGACTCTATTTCGTTCATCAGGAATTGATTGGATTGCTTTGTTAATTGCTGCAATATCATGTGATTGACAAGTTGTTGGACAGGAAGGATTATTGTCCAATCTTTGCACAAATGCATACTTCAGTTTTTTTTTTCAGATTACATGGTTAGGTTACATGAGTAATAATAATAATAATAATAATAATTACTAATAATAATATATATAATGTGTGCGTGTGTGTGCGTGTGTTTGTGTCAGTGTTTTTCTATAAACTTTTCTCTGGCACTCCCTTGTGCAGATTGAAACCACACATCTGTAAGATGTTTACTGTGTGTCATTTTAAGAATAGCATGACAATTAAAGACTTAAAAGTCATGTTTCATAAAAGAATAAAATTTGTCTCAGATGTTTCTCCTGAAATTCTTCATGAGAAACAAAACTAGACACAGCTGAGTCAAATGATTTGCATTGTTGTTGTTTATAGCACAGTTCTGTATTTAATAATGTTGTAGAATAGATGGCTGTCTGAATGATGAATCATCATTGGGACTGCAGTGTGCAGTGTATACTTGTGCCAGTCTTGGCTTTGCTGTCTTCTGGAGGAGAACTGTATTGCTCAGAAAACATAATTATACATACCAACTTCATCACTTGTTATCATAAAAGTAAAAGAATAGAGCTATAAAATCAATCAATGTATATAGCAGTTCATATCATGGTCTTGGAAGACTTGTATAATAAATATTGAATTCATTTTGAGATTTCTGATATTTGATTGCAGATTTTGTTGAATGAGTAATGTTTGAGATCTAGGAGAAACACGAGAGTATTTTTCTCAGTAGAAACATCGCAGCCTGCACTTTTGCTGAAGTTTTTCACTTAATCTTAATGTCATGTGGGAGCAATGGAGATATTAAGCAAGATCCCAATTATGATTTTTATTCACAATTGGAACAAAAGGGACATTTTTGGCCTGATTTAGAATCGGCATCAGTGTTGAACTCTTGAAACATTTTCTCAGACTCTAACAGTAGTTCAGTAATGTAGGCAAAAGATGAAAACGAGTTGATAAAGCAGTTTTAAACGAGTCTAGATCTGACCATCTCCTCTTTTTGACCTGTGTTGTGACGGAGGGGATCTGTTGGGTTTGTCTGGAGGACGCTGATAGAACAGAAGTGCATACAGTAGTTGTGCGAGCTCAGCCTATTACACGCCTGTCTGGACAGAAAGTGATTTCTAGAGACTCTCGGGAGAGATGAGCTCTGAATCCACCGCCGGAGACTCCACAAGCAGAGGCGTGTTCCACATTCTCACAGTTTCTTCTTCCTCTGTGTTATTTGAGTGTTTAGCATTGCTGTCATCCAGACTTTTCTCTGTGTTGTTGCCCTGCAAAAATACAACAGTTATAATAAGTTGGGTTTTTGTACTTCACAATTCCCAGCGTTAATATAGTGGGCATTTATCTTTTTTTGTGTGTGTTCAATAGAAACAGACTCTCACTCCAAAAATGGAAGATTTATGCAGTTTAATTGCATATGAAATATCCAACCATTTGGATTACACAGTTTTAACAAACTAATAAACTTAATGTGATGCATATTTGTCAGTCATACTTAAATTAGTCGGCTAAAGATTTAAAGATTCCTGTATTATTACTAATAAACTGAATGTGTTTTAAAAACAATAAGCAGGTTTACTGTATAAATTATTAAAATATTCACAATAAACAGATATATACTTATTCTAAGCAGTTTGAATGTTATTTTTATATTAGTATAATATTAAATATAATTAACATTTATTAAAATATATAAATTTGTTATCAAATATGCATCACATTAAGTTTAGTACATTGGTGGAACAAGCAATATTCAAATAGCTAAAGATTTTAAACATTTTTACACAATAAATGTACTGTATAAACCTGGTTTATGTATATTTAAAAATGTATTTTATTAGCACTGTTACAGAAATCTGGCCTGTTTCAGTTATATATATGCATCACATTAAATGTATTTCTTTTTGTTAAAACTGTGCAATCCAAATGGATGGAAATTGTACATGCAATTCAAGTTCATAAATCTTAAATTTAGGCCCAAATGTTTTGTTATGATGACTGTATGTTTTATTTATTTGTAATTTTTTGGGTGAGATGTCGAATAGACAGTAGTGTGAGTAAACCTCAGGGATTCCCGTTGCAGCACTCGTCTTTCTCTCATCGCTCTCTTCTGTGTCGTAGTAATCAGTGCAGTTTGCTCCGGTTACTCCACAGTGAGCCACGCGTTTGATTGGATCATGCATCATTGTCTCCTCGGTGATATTCTCTTCCTCCTCAGACTCATCTATCAGTATAACTTGCTCGGCTAATGCAGAGGAATGGTTTCCCTCTCTTCCCCATCCCTCTTTTCTCGCTCTCACTCCTTTAATTTCATTGTGTTCCATCACACACTGTTTGCACTGACGGACTTGACTTGTGAAAAACACTTCATATTGCAGGTTAGGAAATTATGATACATTGATTAGCCATCGTTATGCATTAAACATCATCTGGGTCAATGAAATGCAGTGTTTCATTCAGAAGGGCCAATGTTGTTACCAAGCTATCAGATTCACAGCGGCTGTTTTGATAATGGGATAGTAGTGTACTGCGTACTGTATTCATTTTATTGTGCAATTTGGAAGTAAGCTTTTTTTGTGTGAATGCACAATGTTTCTGTTTCATTAGCAATGACATAGAACTGAAAGTATAACAAAATGCAATGATAAACCTATTTGCACTACAAACCAGTGTGCTTTAGATTACCACAATGAATTAAAATAATATGATAATAAATATTGCTAGCTAGAAGTGAATGAAAGTGGAAGCCTCACTTATTCAAGTTACAAATGGCCAAACCTTCTCTTACGTCAAAAATAAGGTGAATAAAGTGCACATGAAGAACATGTCTGTGTTGTGTTTCATCCCAAACTCAAAAAGAAGATATAATTCATTTTTGCATGAAGAAAATTAAGCCCAATCACCCCAACAATTCTAATTAATGTTATGCATAGAAAAAAACATGATCTGATTTTTTTGAATATCATTGTTTAACAGTACTGAGAATCTAATGAGAATCATCTGAGAATAATGCAGGCACAGAAAAACTAATTTAAAATATGTTTCTACATGTATTATAATAATACAAGTTTGGGGAAATGGGCCTAATTTTAATTTTTAACAAGTAATGTCACATTTCAAAATCATATTCTGTCATATATGCATCATTCTCTTTTATGCATAATATTTATCATTCTAATAATGATTTCTCATTTTGCGATGTGATCATGTTTAAAGAGATTCACTCATATGTGAAACTGCAAGAAATACACGGTGATAAGACTTTTAACCTGTTAAATGTCACCCCGTCCCGTATACGGGACGCCTACGTTGACTATACTATATTACAATCAAATCTAATCTAATCTTGACAAACTATATATCGTTGGAAAGGTCTAAGACTCCCAAATATATAGTTTACCAATATTTTTTGTTAAAAATGATGTAGGAAAAGTAATAGATGAATTTATGACAAGAGTGCACCCTCAGAAATCTACATTACAAAAGGAGCTTTGACCTTTGTTTAAAAAAAAGACTTCCTCGTTGCCTTTTTCTCTATAACTTTTTAGAAATCATCAGAAGTTATATATCACTTGAAAACATAAAATCTCAAAATTCATCATTCAAAACCCATTTTAAAATCAGACATTGCATTACCATGTAAATGGTACATCAAAATCATGTTACAAAATGTTTTCAGTCATGAATTATAAAAATGTAGGTTTGTATCATGCACATTCATCTCTATCTTCAAAAACGTGAGTGACAGTTAACAGGTTAAAACAGTATTTTGCTACATTTGTTCTTGATTTGTTCTCTGACTGTTTTGCCATTTTTTTCCAATTTTGCATAAAATCATGTGCTGAAAGAAACCATATGCTTCAGGAGCTTCAGTTGAATTTTCTTGGCTCCACTGGGTATTTTTGAATGGATTTTTGGTCTAAAATAAGGTCTGTTTCCTGTTTTATGTACAGCATAAAATACATCAGCAATACAAGTAGCTAAATAGGACTACAGAGGTTCTGGGTGACATTAAACCTCATTATGCTAAAAACAGGTAACCTCATCTACTTACAGACTCATTGTTTTCATAATTGCGCTTTTGCAAACTACTTGAACTTAAACTTTCCAATATCAGGATTCAAATATCATCCAGGTACTCCATAATGGGAATATTGTGCATAATAAACATGCTGCAAAAATAGTAAGAGTAGGATGATAGCATGGTATTATGAGACTCCTGATAGACATTTATAGCTATGTTTATCATCTGATTTCCTGGAGCAGAGAGCAGCACCTTGTCCCTCATTGCGTTTTCGGTGTCTCACTCTCTCCCTCTCTATCTCTCCCTCTCTCTCCCTCTCTCTCTGATCTCTTGGGTCGCTCAGTAAAAACAGAGGGCTGGAAAATGTCAAAGTTAAAAATGGAAGAGGGCGTGTAGCCACATTGAAGGTGTGTGTGCTGTTCTCACCAGTGTTTACTCAAGCACCAATACTGAATCAGACGGGACCAGACAGAATGTGATTAAAGAGGGGACAAAGGTTGCAGTTTTTAAAAATCTTTTCAGCATTATTATTATTATTATTATTATTTATTTATTTATTTTTAGGTCCATTCTGGTTGGGTGGATCTTGTGCCTAGGTCATATATTAACCGCCCCCAAAATAAATAAATAAATAAAAAGGACTGAATGATTATCAAGATTTGTATTAATTATTTGTAATATTATTTGTGACATTGTGACATCATTTTCTTGGCAATTACAATAATATAGATAATCATTTAACCTTTTTATTATGAATAAACTACATGGGCATTCTTATCATGCTATTTTCTGGAAATACTGAAGATACTCTCAGACAGCACACCAAATACGCATAACCTTTACTCTGTTTATTATATGTAAGTGTGAACTTGTGAACCGTATTTTAGGCATTCTGAACACAATACAAACACCGTAAGTTTAGATCATGAGACTGTTATGGTTTTCATCTTGTTTTACATTCATTTACATTAATGTTTGTAAAATTGATTGGAATTGAATTGACCTTTTAAAGCGGTCTACCATGTAGACTTAAAAATCAACGTTCTTTATTGGCAACAATGTTTTTTTTTTACAAATTGTTTAATTTTAAAATTAAAGAAACTTTCCATTCCACAAAAGGTTGTTGATAGTGGAAAAAGTTTATTCTATGCACTTCATTCCGAAAAGCGAATGTTTATTTACAAAAAGCCCACTTTGGAACACTTATTTGCCAAAAGACAAAATACATTTTTGGAAAATTTATTTGTGAGGTGATCTTTTTTGGAATGCTTATTAGTGTAAAGCACTTTTTGGAATCTTCACTTTCAAAAATATATATACTTATAGTTTTTGGAATGTTTGTTTGTGAAACATTCCTTTTGGAACACTTATTTAAGAAAATGACTTTTTTGGAACATTTAATTGTGAAGCGAACTTTTTTGAAATTCTTATTTGAAAAAAAAGCCTTTTTTTTGAAGCTTTATATTTTGTAAAGCCCCTTTTGGAACATTTTGGAATGTTAGTTTGTCAAAATACTTTTTTTTTATGTTTATTTATAAAAAAAGAGTCATTTTTGGAACATTTAATTGCAAAAAGCCTTTTTAATGTTTATCTTAAGGTGTTTTTTTTTTTTTTGTAAAGTTCAATTTCAAAAAGCCCTTTTTGGATTGTTTATTTATAATAGTGTAGCAAGATTGACTTTTATTTTGTGCAGAAATATCCCATTACAATGGCTGTGAAAATAAGTATAGGGATTAATATGTGACTTTAAATAAGAGGATTTTACATGGCACAGTGGCCAAGATTGATTGTAAAACAGTTGTTTTTGCATATTTTATCCTGTAAATGATTTATAAAAGAGGAACTGACAGCTGGTCATTGGTGAATTTAAGATTAACTGGATTTTTACATTTTTAAGTAAATGTGATTGGTTTCCCTTTTCAAAACCTGCCACAACAATGCTGAGATGTTTTGGGTGGTTGCAATGCAGATGCTTAGTCGGTTTTTAGTTTTTTAGGCATTAATATGTGGTTGCTAGTGTGTGCCGGCTGTTGCTAGATTGTTGTTGCAAATATTGCTAAAGAGTAGCACTACAAAACATGTATTCTTTATAGTGATCTTTGCATTTATAGCTACACAGCAGTTGAGACAGACAGATACACCCATGCAATGACAAATCCGTGTCAGGAAAACTGCCTGTCCTATTTGTATATTTATGTCTGGCCTACATCCTCTCTGTCACCCTGCGCTCGCCCTTGATCCATGTACGTGATATGCCCCAGCAAACACACAAAGACTGTAAATAAATCTCAATGCTTAGCGTTTCCATCTGAGGATGGCGTCTGCACAGACGATCAATCACACACAGCACAGCACACACACTCTAGAGCAGAGAGCTATTGTTTTAAGTCAAACCACAGATTTGTTGCTGTCATGGCCTTATCTACAGACCACAATAACCTCATAAATGTCCCTCACCGAATGTACATGCATACTTCTCATGCTCTTTCATTTTAGAAACTGAAGTGAATCACAAATCTCATCAGTATCCAAGATATTGGTTTGATTGGAAAGGTCAGATGCGTTTTTACACTAAACTAATATTCTGAGTGGCAAGCCACCAATCCATCATTAAAAGGACAGTTCACCCAGAACAGTACTTTCTGCCATCATTCATTCACCCTCGTGTCATTCCAAACCGGTTTAACTTTCTTTCATAGAGCACAAAGGTGAAATTCTGAATAATTTATGAGATCAGGACGATCAATGACAGCACAAAGTAAAAAAAGACTGCTGACCTCCAAAAAAGGACAATAAAGCACTATAACAGGAGTTCATATGACTAGATTATAAAGTGCACAAATATGGAATTTTTATATAATTTTGAATAAAGAATGTATTGAACCAATATCACTTTAATTACATGGAATGCGATGAATGCGTGATATGAGGTCAGTGCTATTATGAATGAAAGATTCTTCACTTGTTTACTATTTTACTTTTAAAATTTTGAAATATATACTGTATATATACACAGGTGCATAAAAAAAATTGAATATCATGAAAAAGGTAATTTTTGGGGTTTTCAAACGTTTTTGTTTATTTTTATTTTATTATTTTTGATTATTAGAGCTTACAGCTGATGAAATTCAAAGATATTAGAATATTTACATTTGAGTTTCATTAATGACCATCCCTACAGTATAATTTCTGGATATCTCTTGTTCTTTGAAACCACAATAACTTGGCGATGGTCCAGAATAGTGGTTGACCGATATTTCGCCAAGGCCAATTTATCGACCGATATTTGGTATTTTCAAATATCGTCATCAGCTGATAAGTTTTGCTGTTTGGCCGATACGTTCGAGGCGGGACTTTTATTTTGAAGACACTGATAACAGCAGCGCCTGAGCACACATTGCTCACGTTCTCCGTCGTCATTAACAGTTCTGTCTAATACAGATTGAAGAAGTCTGTCTAATAATCAGATTGAGCTATTAAACAAAGGGATTAAAATGCATAAAAAGTATTATAATGATTGCTTTTATATTATTAGTAATAGAAAGGCAAATATTATAATACTTTGTCTATACAGTCAGCATTCAGCAAATATGCCTTTATATAATTTAAACAAATCTTTTAATGGCTAATGAATATAAAATTTCACAAACTTTGCAAACCAAGTTGAATCCAGTTGTGAGATCTTGTGAAGTGTGCATGTGAATCCTGCATGATTGTGAGTTCTCGCATGACTTTCGGTGCGAATTGAATGCTTTAAACATTAAATTTGTGATTTCAAATTTTTCTGCACTTTATGCATTTGCATTCTGCCATATTCATGTCATTTTCACAATGTGCTGTAAAAAATATGATTTCATGCTACTTCATGATATTCAATTTTTTTTATATGCACCTGTGTGTGTGTATATATATATATATATAAATTACTTTACTAGATGTTTAAAAAATTTAATACTGTTTTTACATTATATGATTTTATATTACTAAGTAAATATATTGACTTTCATATTTAGTTTCACATTTATATTATATATATATATATATATATATATATATATATATATAAAACATTATTTTTTTGTTTTGTTTTACAGAACCCCTAAAGGGATATGTGTTCACTCTCAAAATATTTGTGAAGACATTTTTCAATGCTTTTGAGAGGAAATTCATAATATTATAATACATTTTTATTAATATTTTTGTAACACCATATGAGGGTTAGTAATTAATTTTTTTTGGGTCAACCATCATTTAATGTGAGAGGCTGCTGCATGAAATATTTCCAGGAAAGCAAGCACTCCTTGTTATGTTTTTGAAGAACTTGGTAACTCACATTTACCTTTTTCATCGGAAGAAACAATTATACTGAGGTCTAGTGCTTTGATTAACCTGTGCGACCTTGCCTTTGTAGTCTGTCATTACTAAAAGTGGTTAAAGCTTTTCTGTGTGTTTGTTCGTGTGTATGTGTTGCTTGTTCTTGCAATATTCACTTAAGTGGATTTTCCTGTTAAAACTGGATCCTTGATTGAATTGGTGGTAAGAGCGCAGTATTGCCGAGCTGCACCTGCCCTCGTTCTTTAATATCGTACAGGGTCACTACTAAAGCGGTCAGGAGCTTTGCAGATCCTGCACTTCTGAGCATTATTGAAACTTTTTACCATCTTTTCATCAAATTTAAAACTGTCAGGAGAGCCAGCCTGAGAACTCTGCAGTGCATCAGCATTATTTCTTCAGATTTTGGACATGGCGTTCCCTCCCATGTGCCGGTGTAAATTTAGATGCCTGTTCTACACACCATCAAAGAGATTTTGTATCTCATCTGTGCAAAGTTAGTCTCAGCTGGCGCACCTACAGACCCGTCACAAATCGCTCACTGACCGTCTGATGTGTATTGCACACAAAACTAGCAAAATATCAAGCTTTAGCTTCACCTCAAGCTTTACCTCACTGCAAAGTAACTTTAAGCAACACAGGTTTTTGTCCAAGGAAATGAAATAGGATCTGTAGGATTTACTTTAGCCTTCATCCATCCCTCGGGTAATTTTGACCGGGAATAATTACATAATTACAAACACATAGAGACACATTATAACATGAATGATTAAGGTAAACAAGGTAAATAAAAAGTTAAATTAAATAGAAATAACCAAAAAAATAACAAAAAACCCTATATAAATATTAAGAAAAAAGATATAAAAATTGATCAATATAAACTTTCTGGAAAAAAAAATTAGTTTAATTTTGGCTCTTTGCGTCATTTTTTTTTCCGCAAAAAATGCGAGGGAAGGATGACAAAGGTTAAACAAAATTGTAAATGCTTGTAAATTTGGCAAATAATTGCAAATAAACAAGTAACACTTTGACACATTCTGAAGTAGAAAAACTGAAATAGTATTTTCTGGTAAAACATGCTCCAGTATTTCATTTACAGCTTTGAAACAGAGTTTAAATGTGCTTATGGGAAAGAGTGAGCTGAAGCTGATGCCATTATTTATTTTTAGATATTTTATTTATTAAAAGAAAAAAAAAAACATTGTCTTGTAAAACATACTCTTTACAATTTTTATTCACAACTTTGGTGTGGGGAAAGGTCACTTTATGTATCTCATCTTGTCTTAGTAGATGGTTCTCGGCCAGGATAAGCTTGAGATGCCTTAAGGACAATTCTGAAAGTCAAATGCACCACCATGACATCAGCTGAAAGGGTCAGTGCTTATCTATAATATGAATTAACTAGTGATGGATAGACACATTTTTCTAAAATGCAAGAATGATATCTCTGTGGTTTTAGCCGTTAGCCTTGACCTTTTCTGGACTCTTCGTTTCTCTGTTTCACTTTCACGTGAACTCGAGCATGTCTCTGTGCTAATTTCTCCAACTCTTCTTCATTTACGGACAGCGTCGTAGATCGAGTGCTCTCCACTTTCGGAGTGTGTCGTGAGTGCTATCAGAGTATGAATCACTGTAATTGGCTCTCGAATGCATGATGTGTTTTGTATGCTGTGCTCATTGAATCATATAACAGATTTTATGCAGATATAAGTTCTTTTGTTCAGCCTTTAGAAAATGCCCCGAGGGACAGGTGTGTTTGCTCTGGGAAAGTGCTGCGCTTCGTGCAGTTTTGCTGAGCCTTTGTTTAAACAGATTTTTGTATATAAAATGCCAGGCAGACAAGAATGGACCGCACACTCACAAAATACAACTGTGCTGTGCACCAGGTTTTTAACAGGCTCTGTATACTTGTAGTGATGAAAAGAGACATGCGGACCCATAATGTCCCGAGTTCGAGGTCCGGCTCACGGACCTTGCCTGACCCTTTTCCCAATAAATGTAATTTATTCCTGTGATGCAAAGCTGAATTTGCTTCCGTGTTCAGTGTATTTGATGCTTACTTTTGTAACAATCACTCAGTCATATATGGTTTACTTTTATCTGTCACCAGACTATCTGAGATGTCGCTATTATAATGCATTGCTATAAGTTGTATCTTGCTTCGGATTTGATTGACAGACTAGCATTCTGACAGTGCAAGCTTCATGCTTTCTAACCATATCTCCACTTTTTTTACCATAATGTTGCAATCATTCTGTTTTGTTGTACATATAAAATAAAAGAAATTTACATCAGTAGTCACATATTCTACCAATGTCTTTATACAGTATGTGTAGATTAATAGATAGAGAGAGTGTATCATATATATGGATGCACACACTGCACAACTCTGTATACGTTATATTGATTTTAATAACTTTAATGTTGGCCTACTTGGATTGTGCATAAAGTACTAGGAATATACAAGTATCGGATTGGGACAGGGTATCGACAGATACTAAATATTCAGTGTCTCGGATCGGGGCACAAAAAACCTGGTCACTAATGGTAGCTATGGTTAAAACAGTAAGTTTTTAAAATAAAGAAGTTTTGTGTGTGTGTGTGTGCCCAAACAGCAACATAGTGTTGGCCCAGATCCGGCCCACATCTGGCCCGCATGAAATTCATGTGGGCCAGACCTGGACCGAAACTGCTTGCTTTCTGGGTGTGTGTGTGTGTGTGTGCGTATGTGTGTGTGGTGTAGTACTCTTTCTGTAGAATGCAGAAAGTGCACCGTTTGATAATTTTCTATATGCATTAAATACATGATTGACCTACCACATTTCCCGAATTGTGCATTGCAAGACAATACAAGACAGTCTGGAGGTTTGTGTCACAAACATAAATCAAGAAAGGGCAATGAGCTGCTTTTGTAGTATGCACTGTGCTTAAAAAGACAAGAACTTTTGCAGCAACATGGTCTTCACAGCTTCACTTCTACAGCTGAGATGAATGCTGTTTCAGCCAGCCGTTCTTTCATGATGTGTAAAAATCTGTCATTAACCTGAGTAATCTTTTCACAGCATACTGCACATACAACTGTAAGTGTCTGTGGCAGACTGTGAAAACAAGTCCAAGTCGATAAGGAAATAAATGCAGAGGGAGAGGCATTGCTGCTCAGTTTTTCGACAATAAATCAATGAAGAAACAGACGGGATGTTGAGCTCTCTTCTGTACTGCTGTGTGTAAAATTAAATACTGACAGACTCTCAAACAAACCTGACTGTGTTCAGTTCTTATAACCACTGACTTTAATAATTCAGCAACAATAAGTATCAGGAAGCAAACAGTGCTGTGTTTGTGCTACTTTGTAATATCATGTTAAGGATTAGTTGTCATTTATTAACCAAAATACCGTAGATGAGTTTGTTTCTTCATCAGATTTGGAGAAATTAAGCATTGCATCAGTGTTTCACCAATGGATGCTCTACAGTGAATGGGTGCCGTCAGAATGAGAGTCTAAACAGCTGATAAAAACATCACAATAATCCACACCACTCAAGTCCATCAGTTACTATCTCTTGAAGCCAAAAGCTGTGTTCCACCAAATCCATCAATATGTTTTTAACTTTAAACCGTTGCTTCAGGCAGTAATATTAGTACATAATTAATATTTGAAAAAATTCATCTGCTTTTGTCATACCAACTATTTGTTTTGGCTTGTAAACGGTGATTGATCTGTGCATATTTCTCTGCTGATTCAGAAAAAACAACCCTTTCACCGCAGAAAGCTATATTATTGAAATAGGGCTCATATTCTAGCCATACGTTTTAATGATGTATTTGTTTCTTACAAACACATAGCTTTTCACATTAAATGATAGACTGGAGTGCTGTGTATTATTATTGTGATGTTTTTATCAGCTGTTTGGAGTGTCATTCTGACGGCACCCATTCACTGTAGAGCATTCATTGGTGAAACACTGATGCAATGCTTCATTTCTCCAAATCTGATGAAGAAACAAACTCATCTACATATTGGATGACCTGAGGGTTAATACATTTTTAGCACTACACATTCGATTCCATGCCATAAATCTTTAGCAGATAAATGTATTTACTTTCACTCTTTTAAATTGCACTGTGAGCTTTGGTTCAAATGCAGTGTGAGCCTAATTTCTAATGCATTCTAGGCATTTCAGTTTGTTCATCTACCGTTGGAACGCTGTGTGACTTCCTCAGTTCAAAAACAGCTTCACTGTACGCTCTCGTCGGGGTGCAGGTGAGCTTTTCCATTCAAACGCTGTGTGAAAGCCCATGTTTGAACACAGTGTGAGCTCTTCCATTCAAACACACTACAAAGAACCATTTAAACAGTTTACAGAAAGAAAATCCAGAAATCCTTTTTATAATGTGTATATACTCATGACTCTTAGTGAGATCTCATGAGGCAAGGCATTCTGATGGAACTTGTAACTTTCTAACTGGGAAATATTTCTACTCACTTTATTATTAAAAAATGATTCAAAAGGATAGTTTATGTCAAGACTTTTTTAGTATTATTAATATCCTATTATAGTAATTTAGCTTATTTTTTTTTAAAATATATAGAATAAATATACTTTCTGTGTATTTTTATATTACTTTAGATTTAAATTTTAAGTTGTAATTTAGTTATATGTCTTAACTTTTTTAAAACTATATATTTTTTTGTAATTTTAGTTACTAAGATAGTTATTTATTATTTCATTATATTATTTTATATTTTAATTTCCGTTTTTGCAGGGTTTTTTTACATGCTTTTGTCATTTTTTTGTTAGCTTTTTTTTTTAATATTTCTATTTAGCTTTATCTATTAGTATTTTTGTACTTCAGTTATATTTTAGTATTAAACAATTATACTTTCAATGTATTATTTTATATAATATTGAATATTAAAATTTCACTTTAAGCTGTCTTTTTTTTTTTCAAATCCTTTTTTTTTCTATTTAGCTTCATTTTTAGTTTAGTTTTGAGTAAATTTGGTACTTCAATTTAAACTTAAACCGAAACACTTTTTGTAATATTTATAGTTTATTTAATCTTCATTTAATGAAGAAAACCATTTTAATAGTTTTAGTTTTAGTTTACAATAAAAAGCCCAATAGTCTCTTTTGGACTTTTGACCTCTAATACTTTATAGAGAAATATAGGGGAAAAAAATGCAACAATGCTTGTGTTGTTTTTAGTTTCTGTTGTATTTACTACACATTTATATGTAGAGTGTCATTTTTAAATCAGTGAGATGTCAGGGTCACTCTAGAAGAGATATTATTTGTGGGAGATAAATAATTATTTGATTGAAAAATGCTTTATGTTTGAGAAGATTTTGCCCCCTTCAGTGAAGTGCACACTACAAGCTTGTCGTTCTTTCATGTTTTCTAACTGTGACAAGGAGCCCCAGATCAGAGCTAACTCACAGCGTGAGCCCGTCAGCGACGCACTAGAAAGACACCATGCAACTGGTTGTAGATGCTGTAATACATTTCAAAATGGTCCGACCGACTCTTAGAAACAAAAGCAACAGCTAATGAAATTTCAACAGAGTGAAAGAGCGCAAGACAAGGATGAAGCACTGAGTAAAACATATGCAGCCCACGTCTCCCTAAGCCCTCTCTCATCCAGACATTTGCTCTCTTTTTCTTATTTTTCCTGTTCTGTGTAAATCAATGCAAAACTAACTGCAAGTCTATGTTGTTTGTTTATGTTCTCAACTCTTGCATTGCTGTGGATGGGATTCTGTTATTCTCTGCTATGATTCATTATTTTCTGGTTATTGCAGTCCATTTACAGGAAGTTGTGAATGAAGAGACAGGCTGAATTCACTGCTCCGAGTTTTGATATCATGGAGTGCATGTGGCAAGTCACCACATCAACTCTGCTGTACAAAATCAATAAATAATAAATATGCTTTCTTGCTCACTCGCAGGGTATTTTCCAGTCTGCTACCACAGCAAATACATTTTCAAAATGAGTGTAAACCAATATTTTGAGATTGTAAAATAAATTCTTATTGCACATCTGCATAAGGGTTTCTAAATGAATGTTTAATTATATGCATTAATACAAAACACCTCAGGTGAATAAAGTAAAATTTTAACAAATATAAATAAACATATTAATAGTAGATTGATTACATTAAGGATTGCATTTCTTTCTGAAATGTTATGTTTAAAAATGAAAATAAGTCATCTGTTTAATTATAGCTTTTTTAAAACGAATATGAATACATTTCCAGAAGAGAAATCTGAAAATTGGTTTAAAATGATCACTTTATTTAGTTGACATATTAAGGTTAAATGTTTTTTGCTAAAATGATTTTGGAGTTTTCTCAGAAAATACTGTCAATAACCAGAAAAAAAAAAGGATTTTGAAAAAATACCCTTAGAAAGAGCTACTGCTTTACTGCATTTAAACTTCCAAACTTACTCAAATAATTCACGAACCAGCTCCGAACTCCTGAACTGACTCAAATGAATCACGCTCCGAACTCCCGAACTGATTCAAATAATTCGCGATCCCCAAACTGACTCAAATGATTTGCGAACCCGCTTTGAACTCCCGAACTGACTCAAATGATTCGTGAACCCGCTACGAACTCCCGAACTGATTCAAATGATTCGCGTTCCCCAAACTGACTAAAATGATTTGCGAATCCGCTTTGAACTCCCGAACTGACTCAAATGATTCGCGATCCCCAAACTGACTCAAATGATTCGCGAAACCCGTTTTGAAATCCCGAACTGACTCAAATGATTCTCGAACCCGCTTGAACTCCCGAACTGACTCAAATGATTCGCAAACCCGCTACAAACTCCCGAACTGATTCAAATGATTCACGAACCGTATACGAACTCTCGAATTGATTCAAATGATCCGCGAAGCAGCTCCGAACTCCCAAACTGACTCAAATGATTCGCGAACCCGCACCGAACTCCCGAACTGACTCAAATGATTCATACTACGATCTAGGAAGAATTAGAAAGGGTGCATTGTGAAGGACGCTCTGAAAAGCGGCAGTGAAGGCAAAGGATTAAAACCTCTATTAAAACAGATGTCCAAATGAACGTTCCGTTATGCTAAAAGCACGTTCTGGGCGCACTGAGGTGGTGGTACGCTCAAGAGCTATATTTGGAAGTGGCGGTACTGAGTACCGGTGCGTACCGGCCCAATTAAAGCACTGAACAAAATATTCTATAAAATCAGGCAAATTATGCATGTACGAGCCCCCATTTTTTAAAAACCTTCAGAATATAGACAGGAATAAATCTACAAAGTTTGTTGTGTGCAAGTGCTGCTGAAGCCATGAGAAAAAAAAAAACTTGTTTTGCAAAAACAGCCTTTAAAAATATGCATTATGATTAAAAGTGCACACTTGACTGTATATTTTGCATGTTTCCTTCCCATTAGTCTGAAAAAAAAAAAGAACAGAAAAGTCAATTAGTCCAAAATCTTAAAATTGACCAGTGAATGACAAACGTTTTTGCCTGTAGTGTCTTGCCTTCAGTTTATATTTAAATGTAGTTTTTTTTGAGGTGACTTGAAATTTTGAAGACTGGTTTTGCATGGGGAAATACTGTACACTAGTTTTAGCATAAATCTAGTTAATCTTGTCTATTTGAGGGCACCTTTATGTTAGGGTTTAAAGTTTGTTACTTTTGTTCTTTATGCAACCTGAAACACAGGTTTCTCTTCAATGCCAGAACAAACTGGTGTGCATCACATGCTTGTGTAAGCAATCAGGCACATGAGGTGTAACAAGGCGAGTGATGGGCAGATGGTAGTGTAGTGTAGGGAAGGCGCCAGATACTTCTTACTCAGCCCTGAACCCGATCTCCGCAGACCCCCTGCACTCCAGCCAGTGACTAATGATTTCCTCTTCGTCACAGGAGAATAAAAACACCATCCCTCCTCATCATCTCTGTATTTTCTGTATCTGGCCTGCGATCCCTGAAGACTGCAGGACAACTGAACTGGCCTCTGTCCAGGGCAGGGAAATGGCAGATTGGTGAAATTAGGACACTTGCTGTCAACGTGAACAATTATGTTTTTATGTGCTTGCAGGGTTTGAAAGGTGCTAAATAGCTAGACTGTGCTGGCATATTGAGATGCAAAGATTGCTGTGTGCTGCACTGAGTTTGGAAACGAGCTGAAACCATCTGTCGCAGTAAAGCGCTCATATGCTATTCATTTCTTAAGAACACACTACTCTTACTGCATGACATTCAAGCACAAAAACTGTAAAATGCTGTAGGCCAGGCAACATGACGCTTACCACATTTTTTGTAGTATAAGTTTAATCATCTGAATCATGCTATGACTTATATTCCAAAGAAATTTACTCCAAAGTTTTATTTGGCTGAATATTTACAGATGAGTTTGGTTCTTCATTAGATTTGGAGAAATGTAGCATTGCATCAGTGTCTCATCAATGGATGCTCTGAAGTGAATGGGTGCCGTCAGAATGAGAGTCCAAACAGCTGATAAAAACGTCAAAAGTAATCCACATCACTCCAGTCCATCAGTTAATGTCTTCTGAAGCCAAAAGCTGTGTTCCATTGGTTTTGACTTCCTCTGGTCTGAATCAGGAAAGAAATCGGCATCAAGCAGCTTTTACAAGCCCAAAACAGTTTTAAACAAGTATTTGGGTGGATTTTGATGTGAGAGACAATGAGGGATGGATTTTTTCACTGGTGGAAGCGTTATTATAGATAATGGGTTGATATTTAGGCCAGAAGTAACAGTTATGATGGGTTTGTTTCTTATAAACGCACATCTTTTGGCTTCACAAAATGTTAATTGATAGACTGGAGTGCTGTGGATTACTGTGATGTTTTTATCAGCTGTTTGGATTCTCATTCTGACGGCACCCATTCACTGCAGAGCATCCATCATTGATGAGACACTAACGCAATGCTATATTTCTCCAAATCTCCAAACCCATCTTGGATGGCCTGAGAGCAGTGGTGGACAGTAACGGAGTAGCTTTACTTCGTTACTGTACTTAAGTACATTTTTCAAGTATCTGTACTTTACTGGAGTAGTTTTATTTTGAGCAACTTTTACTTTTACTTCACTACATTCCAAAGCATAAAATCGTACTTTTTACTTCACTACATTTCATAAAACATATCGTTACTCACTATAATATATCACGTGCTCCGACACGCAGAAGCGGTGCCTGATTCATCATGAACGAACTGAGTCTTTTCAAAATAAACTTTTAAATTGGATCCCGAATCACATCAAACGATTCGTTTACGAATTAGAATGATCCGATTGCAGCTGTTCTGGAGTCGACCACTCACTGATTCAAATGAACCGTTAAGTGCGAGTCTCCAGAAGTAAGAACCGGGAGATCTTGTGAGCGTGCGTGCGTCTGACGTTGCTAAAAGTAAGTTATTAATGTCGAAATTTTGGATTAATTATTGTAACTGAATATCATATTTAGGTCAAAACTGTCAGTTGTTTGGGGACTAAATCCGTTGTAAAGAGTGATCTATTTCAGCCCACTGAAATGCTCGAGTGCAGACGATGCAGACACATAAATTTTAGGTAAAAAAAAAAAAAAAAAAAAAAATTCCATAAAATAACACAGATTAAATTCAATAACTCATGCACGTTCAAATTCACCGCTGCCGTAATGTTAACAGTTTTATTAAAATTTCCTATGTGACGTCTGTTTTTATATTGTTTATCGAAAGTAACGTTATACATATGTATATTGTTTGGATTAATGAACCAGACATGAATATTGTTAGCTGATGCTAACTGTCTAGCTAACAAGCTTGTTGGTGCTAAGTTGATGTAATTTTTATAAATAATGTCCACATATTTTTATTCAGCCACCTATATATATAGATTATAGATTATATAGATTACATAATATAGATTACATCTGGTTAGAAAAGAAAGGATGTGATGTTCAGAACATGGTAACTACAGTAATTATCAGTGGGAAGAGATGCACCCCGTTTGGCCAGGGGTGTTTTTAAACCACATACAAGATTTGAGAAGGAAAAAATCATTATGAACATTTTTTTATTATTTTTTTCCTTAAAATGTTCTTCCTAACTTCAGGCCTTATTATCATGTCATATATGCAGTACAGACCAAAAGTTTGGACACACCTTCTCATTCAAAGAGTTTTCTTTATTTTCATGACTATGAAAATAGTAGAGTCACGCTGAAGGCATCAAAACTATGAATATACACATGTGGATTATATATGGAATTATATACATAACAAAAAAGTGTGAAACAACTGAAAATATTTCATATTGTAGGTTCTTCAAAGTAGCCACATTTTGCTTTGATTACTGCTTTGCACACTCTTGGCTTTCTCTTGATGAGCTTCAAGAGGTAGTCACCTGAAATGGTCTTCCAACAGTCTTGAAGGAGTTCCCCGAGAGATGCTTAGCACTTGTTGGCCCTTTTGCCTTCTGTCTGCGGTCCAACTCACCCCTAAACCATCTGGATTGGGTTCAGGTCCGGTGACTGTGGAGGCCAGGTCATCACTCTCCTTCTTGGTCAAATAGCCCTTGATGCCTTCAGTGTGACTCTACAATTTTCATAGTCATGAAAATAAAGAAAACTCTTTGAATGAGAAGGTGTGTCCAAACTTTTGGTCTGTGCTGTAACTGTGATGTTCTGTTAAACAACTAAATTTAAAATACTTTTGTTCTTACTGGTGAAAATCAGATGGTCATCTCTGTTTTCTCTCAGGTACATCACAGTGTAAGCTTCACAGTTAACATCACTCTCATCAACGTAGTCCATATCAACAACAAAAATATATCTTGACTCCATATAGTGGTTATTTTGAAAAAATCCAAGGTATTTTGAGCAGTAGGATTATAAAAAATGTGCTAAAATAAAATTAAGTAGCCTATATAAAATTGCTAACATCTATCTTGCAGTACTTTTTTACTTAAGTACATAAAAAATTGAGTACTTTTGTACTTTCACTTGAGTAAAATTGAAAAAGGAGTACTTTTACTTTTACTGGAGTAATATTTTACCATATGTATCTGTACTTTTACTCAAGTACTTGATTTGTGTACTTCGTCCACCACTGCCTGAGAGTACATTTCAGCAAATGTTCATTTTGTGGTGAACTATTTTGTGTGACACACACGCCTCCACTCCACGCCATTGAGATGCAATGATCATTTTCTGCAGGTATCATAAACCTACTCTGGTTACTTTACAGAAATAAATGGGCTGTGCATTTTGATTAATGTTGACATCATTAGTTTACTAATTGTTAATTCTTAATTGTTTCTGAAAAGAGGTATTTAATGTCATGCAGACTTCAAAACAGATGGCATATCTGGAGTTTATATGCTGGGTTGTATTGTTTCCAGATTGGCACGTTGTTTTATACTGAATGTCAAATATAAGATCATAAAACAATGGTTGGCAATGATCTTTTTTTTTATTTTTATATTTTTTAACACACTTGAGCAGTGCTGACTCTGAGTTGTAATTCTCCTCAAAGTTATTTTGGGTGTGTTTGCGATTCTCTCTCTCTGTCCCTAAGTCTCCAGAAATCTAGTCTGAAGTGTCTGCTCTGAAACAGCACACAATCGATGGTTCAGGGGGTTGAGGTAACTGAGATTTTAATGAGAGAGAGCTGCGGTGGCCCTTGGCAGACGAAACCTCAGTGTCCTCTTAACAAGAGCATCTCAGCAGCAGGCCAGTGGAAAAACTAGGAGGGTTAATTAATTAGAGATGAACGTCTGAGAGGTTAGATTTGATCCTGTTCTCTTTTTGTCTTATAAAGAGCACTGCTTGATTGTGCCATGTGGCTTTATGCCAGAGCGAATGGGCTGTTGTGCATTGCCATCAGGAACATGGGCGCTCTTCTGCTCACTGTTATCCTTATTTTTGTCGTGTAGTGAAGTAGAGTCTGTGCAGTTGTGCTTCCCAGTCAGTGAATGTTGCTTGTGTTCATTTGATATGTTTCAGCTCAGTCTGTGGCATTGCTCTTTGTGTGACTCCTGAGACTGAAGCGTTATCTTAACAGTCCAGAATGCAACATGGGCATTTGTGCTACTGCAGACTTTTATTTTGTTTAACAGTGTATATAAATGCATTACAGGTGAATTCTGTCATTTTGTGGGAAGTCATGAATTTTTCTTTCACTCCTTAAAAGATGTGTCTAGCACTCTGGGCTTGTCATTTTAAACATTTTTAAATAAAATCTTAAAAAAAAAATTATTGTCTTGCTTAGGTTGAATCAGTGTTGTAATAGTTAACTAAGAAAAAGCATTAAAAAAACATTTTTGTTACTTAAAATAAACATTAACTAAATTAAAATGGTTGTAAAAATTCAACATTTTATTTCAGCTAATTTTATTCAGTAAAATGTATGTACTAAAATAACTAAACCTAAAACTGAAAATAAATAATAAAAACTTTATAGACATATTATAAAAAACAACAACAAATAAAAATTAAAATAAATACTAAAACATCCCTTACGAAAGGAAAATCTATTTACCAATATATTTCGTAAAATATATTGTGATATATTGTAATATATTATTTCCCCTTTTTATTTTCTAATATTTTACATTTTTGAATACATTTAATAATATATTGCTGATGCCTATATTATATAATATATTGCAAAATATACAAATGAATGCCGCTTTCAATATATTGCAATATATTGGAAAAGATAAATATATATAAGAATATATGTCTAATATATTACATGATATTTTCCAATATACTGCAATATATTTTTGTTTCGTAAGGGATAATAAAATAAAATAAAAATTAAAATAGAAAAATAAAAACATGTATTGTATTAATTAAAATGTAATGTGAAAAATGTTAATTTAAATACTAGAATTACATTGCCATTTTACATATTGCATTGTAATTTTTCATATTACATTCCAAAAAGAATTTTTCTACCCATATGCATCTTAATGCTGTTCTTTTGCTGCCTTTATCGCATTGCTGTTTCCTAAAGGAAATGTAGAGTTTCTCTTTCACTATAATCAGTTCAAATACTGCAACAAAAGTGTAAGTGCTTTATCTTTTTCTCCCAGGAATCTGTTAATTATTCAGACGACTCTCTATACTGATGCGTTCCAAAGGATGCAGTCCTCTAGAAAACATCCCCCTTTAACATATAGCTCTCTAAATCAATTCCAGCTAAGCTACAGTAGTTTAATCACCAGGATGTGAATGCTGCAGCATTGCTGAAGGTCAGTCGTTATTGAAATACTCAAATTTTAAGAATATCAGCTATTTTTTTGCGACCTAGCAGTCACAGTCAAGTCTAATAACAGTCTTATTCATTATATCCTTTGGAATGTTGGGGTAAGATACTTTAAAAAGTAGAATATTGTAATATATATGTTACAATATTGCGTTACGCTATACAAAAAGTAATTGCATAACTTGATTAATTTTAATGGAAAGTAATGCATTATGGTACTTTTGCATTCAAGTTAGCTGTCACCTAAGCTGGGCTTGCTTATAAGTTTTTAATAACAGGAAACCCAAGAGTTCTATTTTTGGTAACTGTAAAGGCCCTTTCATACAAAAAGTGAAATTAATAAGCCTATGCTGAAGGAATTTAATTTAATATTTTGTACTCTGCCTCTGCATCTCACTCCCATGTTCTCTCAACACGATGACAGGAGATCTGTCAGGGAATCAATCGAAAAACAAAGTATCCTACTGTAAAACTCTTGGTGGTGGTGTTTTTATTTTTATTTTTTCAGCATAAATTAAAGGCTACCTTTAACCATAAATTAAAGCATACATTTATAGTTAACTATAATATCCCTAGAATGCAATGCAAGTCTCTTTGAATAAAAGTGTTTGCCTAATACATAAATGTACACATACATCAGGCCTCATATTCATTGCATAATATTACTTATGACATCATATGACAATTTACTAGTACTCACGTCAGTGTTATTTTAGCATCAACTTACTATTATTAGTAATTTATTCGATTTTATATTTTATTTATTATATATTTATTTACATTTTCTGTTTTCAATTTTAGTTAAAGTTTTAGTAGCTATGTTACTTTTATTAGGTTTAATATATCTTGTTGTGTGTTTAATACTTTTAGTTTTTGTTATTTTAGTACTGTAATTCAAACTGAATGAAAATGTAAAACATTGCCTTTACAACTAGCTGAAATAAAATAAGTTAGTTTTATTTTAGTTAACTTTTTTTTTTCAAGCTCGTTTTTTTTAAGGCATTAAGTTTTAGTTAATAAAAATAAAATAAAATAAAATTTGCCACAGTAGCACTTGTGTTGTTTCCTCCCTTTGATTTAAATGCTTGTGCTATTTTCATTCATTGATTTTAAATACATGATGCATCTCCCAATTGTGACCCTGGACCACAAAAGCAGTCTTAAGTAGCAGAGGTATATTTGTAGCAATACCCAAAAATACAATAAAAATTGTCAATTTTTTTTTTTTTTATGCCAAAAATCATTAATATACAGTTTTAAGTAAAGATCATGTTCCATGTAGATAATTTTGTACATTTAATACCATAAATATATAAAAATTTAATTTTTGATTAGTAATACGCATTGCTAAAGACTTCATTTGGACAACTTTAAAGGTGATTATTTCAATATTTAGATTTTTTTTTTTTTTGCACCCTCAGATTTTCTAATAGTTGTATCATGGCCAAATATTGTCCGCTCCTAATAAACCATACATAAATGGAAAGATTATTAATTCAACTTTCAGATGATGTATAAATCTCAATTTCGAAAAGTGTACGCTTGAATGATCTTCATACAGTATTGCAAGTAAAGAATACGATGTTCTAACAAGCTCTTTTTGTGTTCGTCTCTGCAGGATTTGGGATGACCACCCCTGTGACGGTAGCTGGAAAGGTGTTCTTGATCTTCTATGGTCTGTTGGGTTGTGCGGCCACCATCCTGTTCTTCAACCTGTTTCTGGAGCGCATCATTACGCTGCTGGCCGTGGTGATGAAGGCCGTGCGTCTGCGCCGTCTGCGGACCAGTGGTCTCCTCCCGCCGGGGATCTGCCAGGACTTCGCGGCGAGTACGTTGCCCGGTTGGAAACCCTCAGTGTATCACGTGATGCTCATTCTGGGCTTATCGGCCATCGTGATCTCCTGCTGCGCTTCGGCCATGTACACTCCAGTCGAAGGCTGGGCGTATTTGGACTCGCTGTATTTTTGCTTCGTCACCTTCAGCACCATTGGTTTCGGAGATTTGGTGAGCAGCCAAAGCGCCGCGTACGGCTACCAAGGACTTTACCGTTTGGCCAACTTCATCTTCATCTTGACTGGAGTATGTTGCATCTACTCGCTCTTCAATGTCATCTCCATCGTCATCAAGCAGGTCCTCAATTGGATGTTGGGGAAAATGAGTTGCTTGTGCTGCCAGCGCTGCAACAAAGCCAATGCTTTCTTGGGTCGCCGCAACGCCATCAGGCCAGGCTCGCGCCTCAGACGCGGACGCTTCGGTCGGACGCCGGACTCGGATGGACCTTGCGATAGCGACACTGAAGGACGCAGACTCTCGGGCGAGATGATCTCCATGCGGGACTTGACGGGATCCAATAAAATCTCGCTTGCCATCATGCAGAAACAGCTGTCGGAGTCAGCAAATGGATATCCCAGAACGGTGTGTGGGAGCTCGCGGCAGAACGGCTTTTCCGGCGGCGTTGGTGCTTTGGGCATCATGAACAACCGATTAGCAGAAACCAGTGACTCTAGATAGAGGTAACGCTTGTAAACATCTCAGAAATTATTGTTTTTAGCAGTGAAACCTCTCCAACTCTCTCTGGACGGCGAGCGGTTTGGGTTTGCGATTTCAGTTTTCGAGCTTGTGTAGAACAGCATGGCATGCATGAACTGTTTAGGATATCCTCCACAGGATATGGATCGTGACTTGCTACAAACGCGTGCTAGGAAATAACGGTGTGCTCAAATCATGTTGGATAGATCGTATTTATGAGTTGAAAGCACATGAGCGTCAGAAAGTCACAATTATGAGTGTGAAATGAAAAAAAAATCCCCAGAGTTGGGATCCGATCGTGTCATTGAGTCAGATGCAATGAATGCATCCTTTATATTAATGGTCAATTGCCTCAAATGAACTAAATTGCATTCATAAAATACCATAGTACTGTGCAATAACATTGGAAAATATAATCGTTCAATTTACAGCACTAAAAATGTTATAAAAGCATAAAAAGTTAAAACACACCAGATGCACATTCAGTCATAATTTTTATAGTAAGAAATCATTAATGTTTTACTTGAAACATTTATGTATAGTGCATTATTAAGTGTTCAAAAAATATATTCAGATTATATCTTTTCATAAAATGCATTATAATATTTGCTTTCCTTGACAACCAACCAATTCCCACAAATTGGTGGTTTGTCATGTGTTTCAATTCATTATTCCTTAAGGTGTAACAATGAATGCTACAATTATTCAAGAGATCATAAAATGCATTATTAAAGTGCATTACAAAGCATTAAAATACTTTTATAAAGCATTATACATGAAGTCTTCAACCAAACTTCACAGACCTAAGCACCTGATGTCATATTTATGACTTCCATACTCACACATATGAACTTCCAGGAGGATTTGAACGCACCTTAAGTGACTTTGCCTATTTTAGTAATCAACCACGAGAAACCCTAATTACCCGAATCATATTCTCTAGAATTTGTAGACAATACTGTACAACATGAACTAACCCTAAACGCTCTGAAGTTAGACTTGACTTCCAGTGGCTATTCATAGGAGCTGAGTTGAGCTTGTCAAATCTCAGATAAGTAAAAGTAGCATCCTATTTACTTACAGCACACTTGATTTACAACTATGCATCATGTCCATGTCACAAACATATTCGTTTTTGCTTAGTCTTGAGCTGCATCCTGGTTTGCATACTTATGCTGTGCACTAAAAGTATGTGCTTCTCTGCTCAATGGAAAGTCCATACTCAGTATTCGGACATACTACAATGTCTCAAAATGCACAGCCTCCCTTACTATGTCAGCTGAATTCACTTATGATGTAATTTTTAGGTTCATGCAATTAACAAAATGTTTCAATCTATCATTCTCTGACACTTCCTTTCGGCAAAAAGTCAAAAGACTATTGTTAAAAACTCTCCTCTTCCATAGTGCAACAGTACAAAAAAACAATGTTTTAATAAGTTAATAATATTTTTTTTATGGTTACACAGCATAAATATAAGTAAGTTGGAAGGGGGGTGGGGGGTGTTGTGGTATATTAGTATAAACATGAATAAAGTCCTAGTATCTCATGCAGATGGGTTTTACACCCTCGTTGTTATATGATGAGATGCACCAATGAGCTGAGCAAAGTAACTTCAAAGCTAAACTCTGTTGTTCCCCAAAGAGGAGAGAGGAGGAGCTGAAGAGATGGAGTGAGACAGAGTGAAGGAGAATAAAGTGAAGAAGCCCTGAGAGAGAGAATATGAGCCATCTATCAGCACAGAACTAGACTTCCAGCGGAGCTCGTGTTCATCTGCAAGACCTCTGCAGACCAAACGTTAGTGCCCTCAACCCCTCCTCTATCGTCTTATTAACACTGTCTACAGTACATACAGTAAAAATCCTCTCAGATGCCCTTGCTTGGTAGGATGCATAATATCAAGTCTTGTGTTCAACATGGGAAGCTCTATTCAAATAGAATAGTCTTAGTTGTTAAAAAAACATTTAGAAAGAAGTTAAGGGAATTATGCATGCTATATTCAGTGTTTCTGCAGGTATTAAAAAGTCCCCTAAAATCCACAAATGAAGGCATGTAATCAGAGTAGAAAGTCTTAAATTCATAAAGGCATGACATTAAATGTCACAAGCATTGCAAAAAAAATAAATAATAATAATTATTATATATATATAATAAAATGAAGTATTACATTTTTTTACGAAATTGAGTTTAATGCTTAAAACATAAACAAATGCGACCCTGGAGCACAAGAGCAGTCATAAGTTGCACGGGGATATTTGTTGCATTGGACAAAAATACATTGCATGAGTCAAAATGATAGATTTTTCTTTAATTCTAAAAATCATTAGAATATTAAGTATTGATCATGTTCCATGAAGATATCTTGTAAATTACCTTGCGTAATTACATCAAAACTTCTTTTGTGATTAATAGTATGCATTGCTAAGGAATATTGTCCTAACAAACCATACGTCAATGGAAAGCTTATTTATTCATCTTTCATATGATTAATTATTCTCAGTTTTGAAAATTTTACACTTAAGGTCCAGGGTCACAAATGTGGTCTGAAAACGTTTTTTCTCTTGCATGATGTTCTTGTTTTAACCATGAACTCACTTCATTTTGATTAATCAAAAAAGTAGATTTAGGATGTATTGCATTCCTTTTCATTTTTAAAAAAATGTATTTCTTAAAAAGGTCTTAAATATATTTTACATTTAAAACCTGCAAAAACCCTGTATATTGTTTGGCACAATTAATGTATTTAAATGCACAATCCTGCACTGATCTGCTTTTTAGCAAGCAGGCAACCTTGAGATTTATAAGATTGGGAGGAAATTTACATGAGATTTTGAAATGGATTGGTATCGAAATGTAAACAAGACTTGCACAAATTGAGTAAAGTAAAACTAAATTCTGTTTACATCTTTAATAAAATGGAAATAAACTTTAAAAATCAGTTTAATTTAAACATTATTAGATCATGCATGTAAATGCACTCATTAACATTCTTGTATATTTGCATTTGCAAGCATAATCAACATTCTGCCAGCTAAGTGTACATCTGACTGTGCAAAACTGAAACCTAATCATTTCAAGATATCATGCAAACAAGTCTTTCTTGTGTTGGTGGTTTAATAATTTGGACAAAATCCTTTTTTATAAAAAAAAAAAAAAAACACTATTTAGTGTGCATGTAAATAAACTCATGATGCTCATTTGCTACCATTATGTGCATTTTTGAGCCGTTCTGTGCTCCCATTTATGAACCCCACAATGCATCACTGCCCATTTGCATCAAGTTGAACTCTGATTGACTTTGTTGCATTGCAAACAAACTGGCTCATGTTGCCTCAATTCACCAGCCCTCATTGAAAATGAATAACGTCTTGCTGCAAAACCCTGCCAATGCAAACTCTCCGTTTCCTCAAATGATAAATCAAACTGCTTTAATAAAACAAGGAATGTTGATTGAATAATTGTAATAATGAGCTGTCACCCAGCATTTGTGCATGTAGCAGACAGAAACAGATGCTAACGTGCTACAAACCCTTAAATCCTGACATGATAAGAGTAGAAGAGAGAGAAAGACAGGAGAAGAGAGGGAATCCAGTCCCTAAGTGTGAGCACAGATGTAGTTTCCATTAGCTAGCTCTCTGCTGGTGATCTGTACCATCTCTGCTCAGCTCTCTTCTGCTCCAGAGAACAACAGCTCACGTCTGCATTCACAGCACAAAAACACACACCTACAGCACAGTTCACACTCTCTACCTACACTTAGAGTGAATCTACCTGTATCTAACTCACTGTAAATACTCAAGCAGAACAATCTCTGATTCTTTTTGCACATTGCAAAGGGAAACTGTGAGGACTGGCCTCAGGTAGCCTCAGGTAGTTCAATCTTCTGATGTAGTTTTTTGCATGCTACTATGGTAAAGCCATACGAGAGGCACTTGTATCTCTTATAGGTCTATTTTTATATACTAATATATTAAAGTATTATCTGGCAGTGATGGTGTACTTGGAAAGAACAAATGACTTGATTAGGGGTTGGCAGTATGAACAAAATATAACTTATTACAAGTTAGTTAAGGTATGTATCATGAAATTAAACTCAAAGATGTTTATATATTAAGTTAAAACAAGATAATGTTCATTTATAATCCCGTGAATTTTAAGGTTTTGATTATCTGATTGTGTTCTCTGATGTATAATCCAGTTTAAACTGGTGACTGGTTTCTAGCTCCATCTTGGATCAACAATAAACCAGTTACCAACTGGTCATGCTAGTTTAAAGTGGTCAAACTAGTTTTATGAACATGCTATATACCTTACAGTGCTATTTTAATATGGATTATATAATAGTGTAGTTTTTAGTAAAATTATATTTAATTTTTATTTCATATTTTATGTGCAATTGTTATTTTTATTAGCTATTAACTATTTATAATTTTGATTTAATTTATTATTTCAGTGTTAGTTTTATTTATTTATTTATTTGCTCATATTTACAGCTTGTCATTTTAGTGCTTAAACTTTTTTTTTTTTTAAGTTTTAATCTAATATTTAGATTTTATTTCAGCTTAGGTTAATTTTTTTTAATAGTTCGTCAGTCA
Source organism: Carassius auratus (assembly GCF_003368295.1). NCBI lineage: Eukaryota > Metazoa > Chordata > Actinopteri > Cypriniformes > Cyprinidae > Carassius > Carassius auratus. The sequence continues at coordinate 2,175,101 of NC_039280.1, forward strand.
CACTGCTGATCCCTAATGAAGCCCTGTTTCACATTAGAATTTCACAGAAAACTTGTAGAAAAGCGCTAGTTACATCATGAAGATATCATTGCGCATGAAGAGAGAGTTTGAGATGTAAAGCAGAGCTGTGCTAACAATGCAACAGAAATGCAACTAAAAACAATTCTTGGTATGAGCTTGAGAAAGAGCGTGTTTCTAAAAGCCTGGAGATGCATTGACATATATAAAATAAGCTTATTTCAGACTAAGTTTGTTCTCTTAAAATGCATGCATGGATCAATATCAACTGCCTTATTTTGTCCCTCAACCATGTAACTATAATGTAGATATGATTTATGCTGTAAAGTAAATCTTTTGCATTTTGCAAAATGTATCTCCATTGATTGCAATGGATCTAACTGAACTGAAGTCCTCCATTTTCTCCAGGACTTGGGAGATCTGGGAATTTCAGGTTGTATTTATTTATCTATCTGTCTTTTTTCGTAGCCTCTGAAATGGACTCAAATTAACTCCTCCATTAATTTCACCTTTGTGTTTTAAACAGCAATATGAAGCCAAACAAGTCCAAGTATCAGTTGTCACAAGGATGTTTGACTTTAGTGTGTGAAGAGGAAACCAGGTTTAGATTACGCCTCATTTTTGGTAAAAAGACATGACTCGCTGTAGAGAATGGTGTCTAAATAGATGAAACAATATTCTATCACTTGTTTTGTGTTTTTGTCATTAGAGTGAAGAGCTCATGTTTCAAAAGTTGAAATAAAAAGAGAAAAGGTTTCTAAATCTGTTTTTACTGTTTTTTGTATGGGAGACCAGGGACAGTTATCTTAACTATCTTAAATTCATATTTAATTCTAACACGCACGATTAAGTTAAATGATTCATCTCTTTTTTGACAAGTTTTTTCTTTCTTTGCAATCTCAAGATAAGATGTCTCTCTAGGTTAACTGGAAGACTGAATATGTATTATTTAATGTGCATGACATAATCTAGTTGATGGCTATTTATATTACATTATCAAAATCATTGCAGATAATTATAATGATGGCTCTTTTACATCATTTTTGGCAGCTGAAAATGGTTTATAATTCTGTAATGTTTTTAACAATATGCTGAAAGAAACATGTTATCCTCCTTATGTTCAGTCTTTCTCAATGTATTTATTTCATGCAACTTTTATTATTATGAATGTTTCTTATACCAGAAGATGGCAGGTATAATAGTAGTTGTTATGATTTATGAAGGCAAAGGCACAAAATTTACAATTATTCCTGGTCTTCCCTCTAGAAACACGTTCAGACATAATTTTGCATTGTTCAATGAAAAGATGTGCTTGACGTGCATATCAGATTGTATTATTGTGATGAGTGTGACTCAGACTGTTTAACTGTTGACATCAATTTCCATCATCATTACATTTTAAGAAAGAATCCATATCAGTATGCAAGAAGAGCAGAACAGAATTTGTGTTCAACCTACTCAATCTATCTCTCCTGCTCTCTTTATTTCTCTCTGTTTTTGCAGAAGCATGTGAGCTAACCATCTGATTTGATTTATGTAAGTCAAAAGGGAAAATTTACAATGACGGTTAAGTGCACATTAAATTTTATTTTTTAGAACATGACATTTCTGATTGAAACACGAAAAATCTATTGGGAATTTATTGGATTTTTTTTTTTTTTTTTTTTTTATGTGACAGGTAGAATAAAAGACCATAAGCATTATGATATTTTGATAAACAATTGTAAAGTTGAATATATTAATTAACATTAATTAATGAATTGTTCACAGCAGGGGTATTATGGTTAACTAAAACTAAAATAATAATAAATAGTAAAAATGGACTGACTTAACAAATTAAATAATAATCAATTAAATTATATGGACATATAAAAAAAACGAATTAAAATGACAAAACAGAAAAAATACTAAAACTTTAAATAAATTGAAAAAAATATATCAATAAAATAAACTATTATATCACTATTTAAATAAATCTGATTCATGAAAATTTGTTAATAGTAAATAGTCTTAATGTTTATATCAAAAATATAAATATTTCATAAAAAATATATTTACATGTTTTTTTTAAGTAAATGGATTGATTTTTGATTTCATCTAAATTTAATTATAGTAGCAGTTCATGAAATGGTTGAGACAGTTCTTTTTTTTATTTCTGTCTGTCTGTCTGTCTGTCTTTCCTTTCTTTCTTTCTTTCTTTCTTTCTTTCTTTCTTTCTTTCTTGTCTTTCTTTCTTTCTTTCTTTCTTTTCTTTCTTTCTTTCATCATCTGTGTGGTGTGAAGAGCTGGTCAGTAATCTAGACCTGGTTACCTGGTTATCATGAGTCTTTCGTTTAGGCCCGTCCCATGTTGCCTGCATCGTGGCATTCCATTGATTTACTGTATGCAAATTACTTCTCTGTTGCAAGTTGCACATTTATAATGATGATTGTACTTTTATATTTATTTTGAAAATATGATATCTAATGAGTCATGCATATAAGAAATAATAAAATAAAAAAATCTATTCTAAGAATCTCTGTTTTTTTTCCTTTCATACCTTGTGAATAATTGCACATACTGCCATCTGTGGTTCATATTGTTGAAATTGATCCGTGAATTTTTTTTTTAGCCTTTGTGCAAGACAGCAAAACAGTTGAGCGGTCTATGACAAAATTTTACATGAATAGTTCATGAATAGAGACCATACAGTAAGTCCTCTTTTTACCAGCTGAGATTTCTAAATTGCCAAAAACGTCTTTGGCTTTGTTTTTATACATGCTGAAGGTGATGACTGAAAAGTACTTTTATCAATAAAATAGGCATTGTACATTATCGATCTACTGTCTTTGTCTTTTTAAACTACTTAAACTTTTAACTATTTAAAACTTAAAACCTTCTGACTTAAAGTAATTAAATCTACTTCAAACGTTCAGGTCAGGCTTCCTCAAACAATCATAAATATGAAGAGTAACTCAATTGAATCGTGTCTGCTCTGTAATCTTTAATATTTTAGTAATAGGACTGTCTGTAGTTCACGGCATTTGAAAATGTGAATTATAATTACATTTATTTAAAGACAGAGCCACGATTTGTTCAGTAAACAATTGTTAAATAAGAAGCAATCTTATGTTTGTTTGTTTTTCCCCACTGTAGGAAAAAATGCTAAAAACTCATTTTTGAGTTGCATTACGTCCCATGTTTAACTACGTCTTGGAAACTGAGCTCATGTTACCTATTCAGCAGTTATATACTTTTCTCAAGGTCTATGTCTCGTAACAGTTTCGTGTGTGAAGACGTGTCAGAAAGCATTTGTGTGTGTTCACTAGTGTATGTCTGCTTGACTGAATCTTCCCGGTGATGCTCATTCAAACTGAAGCAGCGTTTTCACTCCAGTCTCCCGTCACCACTGAACAAATTGTTTTCTACACGAGCTGAGGCCGTGATCCTTGTGCACAGAAACAAGCTGTGAAGCTGAAGACTAGCCCTGAGCGATTTACAATCAGTCCTACACAACCCGAATAATCACGGCCTGCTAGTCAATAGGTCTTTTGTGGGCTTGCATTAAACAGAGATATAATAACAGCTGCTTACATCAGGCTAACACACATCATCACTGTAATGCAATGCAAATCTCTGTGTTGTCACAGAACTGTAATTAGAACTAAACCGGCAAGAAAAATGCATGGTTGAATAGAATAATTGGAGGGCATCTAGTTCGGCTGATTATTGCACACTCAAAAAGCATAAATGACCATTTACTTCCAAAGATGTCTGAAATAATAAATAGTGCCAAATGATCAGAAAATGAAAACACTGGTGCATAATGGGCTCTTATCATTTATGTGATTTTTTTTCCGCCTAGAGGACACTGGTCCTAATATTGTTCATGATGTCTTGCACAGAAAGTTTTATGACAATTTTCCAGCCTTTCTCTGAATAAATGGGCCATAAATATTTTAAATAGTTGAAATGGGTGAATTATAATTGGTATCCTTCAATAAAAGATGGTTTTGCAATATAGCATCTGACAGAATCACATCACAAGGTTTTTATTGGTGTATTATTTATTAGTATACATGTTGTGTGTGTGTGTGTGGAATATAATTATGCCAAAATACAGCAAAAGCAGTAATATTGTGAAACATGTTTTACTATTTACTAAACAACTGCTTTATATTAAACAGGTCATTTTTCAGCATCATTACTCCAGTCTTCAGTGTCACATGATCTTCAGGAATTATTATCAGATATTTCAACATTTTACAGTTTTGCTGTACATTGAATCATATAAACACAGACTTTTTAGAAGAAATTAATACTTTTATTCAACAGGGATGCATTAAATTGATCAAAAATGACAATGGCGATATTGTTACAAAATATATCTATTTAAAAATCTTAATAATTATCTTATAATTATCTTATTCATCAAAGAATACTGAAATAATAAATAACGTTTTACGTCATTAAATTTTACAATACCATATTTTAGTTAAATAAATAAGCTGTATTTGTTAGGGAGGATACAATATTACAATAAGTTTACATATGCAATTATTTCTGTTATTATTTACAATATATTTATATACCAGTACAATGAGCTATTAAAAAAAAAAGGAAACTTTTCTTTTTCATGATGTGACCCATTTAAAGCAACAGTTCGGCTTCAGGAGACTTGGAATATAGCACATGAACTATTTTTATGGTCATTTTTAAGGTGTGCAGTGTCTGTCGCTCTCGGTTTTCATCGTATAATCAAGATCAGCATGAACCTTTCCTTTCATGCTCCACAGAAGAAAGTAAGTCACATGTTGATTTCTGTTATTCCAGTGCTGGTCTTATAAAATCGCTGGTGAAGCGGGTCAATTGTTGTTGAATAAGCATTTAAAATGCATCATATAGACTATGCAGCACTGCATGATTAATTTAGACTGTCATTTATGTTTGTTCGTACAGTAGATAAGCAGACGAGCACAGTCTGATGCTTCCTCCTCATTCAGGTGAGAACGTGGCTGGGGAAACACAATACTGTTTTTAGCTCTATTATCATGTGAAAGTGGCAGCTGAACTCATGCGAGTGCTGGAGCAAAATGAGGTTTCATTTGGCAGATGCTTTGTGCATCGGGGAGGACAGAATAACAAGCATTTACTGACCAATTTTAGACTTTGAAATAGTATAAACTGCCTCTATAGAAATATATTTGTGCAGTACAACATCAGCCAGACCAGAATAATGAAGCTGAAAAATATACTTCCAAGATAACTGCTGTTTGTTAACGCCAAATATGTCTATTACTATTGCTCACGTACAGTTAGTCATTTGAGCAAACGTCTAAAACTCATAAAAAGTGAAAGGTGTCCAGAGCACTTTATTATTTTAAAAATACTTCACGTGATTGTTTGCTTATTTATTTTTGTTTTATGAGTCTGTACGTTGTTTTGTGTGTTTGTAAAGCTAGTTATATACATGTAAAGCAAGTTATATAAATTATGAAATAATTAATATTATTATTATTTAATATTATTAAGTAGTTTATTTATATTTACTTAAAATCTTACAGAAATCGGTATTCACATCCTTTTTATCAAAACAGAACTGCATTTATAATTATTATTATTATTATTATTTATATATATATTATTTTTGTGTTTGTGTTCATATCGGCACACTTATTTATCTCAAAATTAAATTTTGCATGAACTAATAAAGTGACTTTAAGTCTTCAGAGTTCAGAAGTTGCTAAGTTCTTCTCACATGTAACATTTTTATACATTTTTAGTGCTAGACAAATTTAAGTGTCACGTTAAATTCCCATGAAATTAAATTTTTCTTTGTCATATTTTTGGATTTGCATGCTAATTAAAGCAGATTATATATTTTAAACAGCATAAATATTATGTATTTTGCTTGAAATGTTCCACCTGCCTTAATATCCCAAAACATTTAATAATTTAGCTTGAGATAACATAATATAAATTATTAGCAAATTAAGACGCTCTTTTGAAATCTTACACAAATTTACTTGGAAATTTCTCCAAAATAGAAAAAGCTTGCGTTCCATAAAATGACCAGCTCATTGAGGATAGGTTTTGTTAAAACTATCTGTTTGCTGTATTGATTCTGCTTTAGTGGCTAATTAGAACACACTCAGTAGAGGAGAAGTGAAAGAGACCTAAATATGGAGAAACATCAGTCGTGTTTCCTTTGTGAACGCAACAAACGTCGCAGCACAGACCCATCAGCTCATTCTCATCATGTATTCCACGTGTCAGCAGCTTTACATGTCAAATAAAACCTCCACATGTGACAAGAGATGATTTATTCGACAGGCTGACGGTGAAACCCGACAGATAATGTATGTCCCCTACCAACACCCACAGAAGAGCTAACGGGAAAGTCAATTCAGGGACGAGGAAAAGAGCGCTGCTAAATACTCTGATTGATGAAGCCGTTGCCTCAACAGCTGTCTGCCAAATTACCAGAGAACTGAGGAAGCAGAGAAGGGCAGGAGGCACCTGATTATTGCTGATGAAGCAAGAAAAGATCAAAACAAGCTCTTTGACTTTAAAATTCACCTCAAATATCCCATAAAACCACAGTTTCATATGTTTATGTATTTCTTATTGAAATAAGAACTATTGGCATGACATATCAAAATTCATTTGTTTACACGTTACATAGATTTTTTCCCTTCCTTTCCTTATTTCCCTTACCTTTGATATCATGTATTTATTTAAATATTTGAATTTTTATGTTTATGTGACATGATATTTGAATTTGTATTTATTTATTTATATACATGTATTTTTCCTTCCTTTAATGTTTAACCTTTCCTTTATTTATTTATATATTTTAATAATAATGTATGACTTTTAATTAATTAATTAATTAAAATTTGAATACATTTTTTCCCTTTCCTTTTAATTCGCCTTTGTTCAATTTTACTTATTTGTTTATATTTAATTTTAGATTTAATTATTTAAAAATATATATTTTCCCTTTTAATTATTTGCATGCTTACAGTAGTAAGCCTTGACCATTGTTTCATAACTCAGAATTTAAAAGGCATTAGTTTAGAGTTAAGCACATCAGTAATGAGCCTGTCGGTGTCAGGTTATGCTATGCCAGCATTTCTGTTTCGATGGAAGTGTAGCATCCCGTGCTAAACTGAGTCTGCTATGAATGCTATCGTAAATTGCACAAACAGGCATATTCTGGTGATAAATGAGATTAGTGTGGCCGGTGGAATTAATTAAATGAAATTTCATGAATGCAAAACTCATGATATTCAGCATGCTTTACTCCACCTATTTTGTGGATTTAACGTCTGTGTCATTTAATGTATATTTGGCATTTGTTTCCTTTCCACAGCTGAACCTGCCATGATAATGAAACCTCAGTGCATAATGGAACATTGAAAGAGCCAATCTGTATGGTAATTCCTTCCACACACACACACACACACACATGTCCTCATGCTTTCCTCGTCCCTTCAGACAGCCGGTTTCTCCGCTCACGTGTAAAAATCTGTTGAGTGGAGTTAATAGTCACTATTAGACAGCAGCGCTTCTTTAATTCCCTGAGAAGCGGCTGCATTACAGGCTGCCATTGAACACTTGTGCATGAATGCTTCAGCTCAGTGAAATCAGCTATAAAGTCATTTTGAACGAAGATGGTATATTTCTGATGTGTTTTTAATTTAGTACTTTTTCACATTACATTTGGGTTTAGGTTTATTTACTTTCAGCAGTTATTTTGATGTTTGCATTTGTTTTATACACTCATTTATATACTCATGGGAACAGATTTGGAGAAATGTAGCATTGCATCACTTGCTCATCAATGGATGCTCTGGAGTGAATGGGTGCCGTCAGAATGAGAGTCTAAACAGCTGATAAAAACATCACAATAATCCACAGCTCTCCAGTCCATCAGTTAATGTCTTGTGAAGTGAAGCTGTGTGTTTGTAAGAAACAAATCCATCATGTTTTGTTACTTCAAACTGTTCTTTCTGAGTCATTGATCCATATTATTGCTTTCTCTATTGAAAAAGTACTTTCATCTGATTCAGGAGAGAAATCTGCACAGATCAAGCACTGTCTACAAGCTAGATCGGTACAAAACTAAGAGTGGATTTTCATGCGAGAGACAACAGGAGATGGACTTGTTCAATGGATGAAGTGTATATATGGATTATGGACTCGTATTTTAGACGAAACAATGGTTTAAAGTTAAAAAACATCTCAATGATGGATTAGTGTCTTACAAACACAAAACTTTTGGCTTCACATAACATTAAATAATGGACTGGAGTGGAGTGGATTACTGTGATGTTTTTATCAGCTGTTTGGACTCTCATTCTGACGGCACCCATTCACTACAGAGCATCCATTGATGTGACACCGATGCAATGCAAATTTTTTTTTTTTTTTTTTTTTTTTTTTTTTTTTTTTTAAATGAACATTTCTTTAAATATAATTAATTTTTTCAGCATCTGGTTTTTCCATTCTTCGGAACCTCAAAGTTTCAACCTTTGACAAATCGACTGACGTGAGTTTCTATCACTTACGGTAAATTGTACATTCCTCATCTCTGTATTATTCCCCCTGAAGAGAGCACAACATGCTCACCAGAAAGATTTGCATTTCTTTGATGGATGGCCTGTGTTTCAGCAAAGTGATTTTCTGTGCACACCAGCCTCGGGCACAGCACATTAAGACAGAGCATGAGTTAATGAACTGTGTATGAATATGCATGCACAGCCAGGATGCAACAGCAGCTGCGCATAAACAACTATTTGCCAGGCATTGCAGATAGTAGATATCCCTCTTGATGTCCAGCACTGAGAGAGAGGTGGATTCATGTATGTATGGTGCAGAGATGCGAGAAGGACAGTGAGAAACATATTGTTTTGTTGTTGGAATTGGTTTTTCCAACTATGAAGATGTTCCTAGGATGTTGTTATGTGGTTTTCAGCTATGTTTGCTACTTTTCTGTTCATAACGTAGTAAAGCTGACTATTCACTTCAGCTGTAACTTTTCAAACTACAAACTGCTTTTGGGAAATAAGTCCTCTGTGAAAGGCATTTCCCTCCAGCGAAGATGAGTCGAATGCAGATGATCTATGTGTCATCCCTTTATGTTCTCCATGGTGCTTTCTGTTTTTTAATCTCCATATTTTATGTTTTCGACAACACATAGGACGACTTTTCATTTCCATACACTGACACAGATCATCCTCTTACTGGAATGAGGGGAAACACATTTGCATCTGCAGATAACTGGGGACATTGATTGTATTTAAAGATGCTCTCACACATTCAGATTCTCCTCCACAGATGAGTGAGGACCGAGAGACGGACTGTGCCTCATCCATCACTGACAGATGCGAGTGAGTGATGCTGACAGATGACACAACCCTTCAGATCCAGTGATGACATTAAACATGTGTGAGAAGAGGTCAAAGGTTAACATCACTCACCCTTCTACTTATAAGCTTAAACAGATGTGATGTGTTTGTCCAGCCACTGGGGACTAGTCATTATTTGTTTGAAATGTTACATTACAATAATGATTTTGAGCGAAAGCGTAACATGTGGTGTGCATTTATGTGTCTCTGCAGATCCTTCAGAGGAAGTACTGCAAGCACAAGTTTATTTTAACCAGATCACTGATGATTTCAGTCTGATGTGAACTGTTTAAGTGGCACTAAATGATTTATGATTCTGTCACAGTGTGATGGGACTTAACTGTGGAGCAATGTGAACTATATTGGATCCAAAAGCGAACCTGGAGCATGTAAGCACTTTTTCTCATTTCACATACTTGGCTAGCAATAATGCAGTTGGTATAGACCACAGATAAAAATTAGATGCAATAGTTGACATTACCCCTAAAATACAAATATTCAGCCAATATGTCTTAACCAGATTGACATTCTGAAAAAAATAAAAAAAATAAAACAGCATTTGTAGATGTGTTTTTGTTGAGGGTCAAATTTGATACATCAGGGCTTCACGGCTCATGTAGAAAGATATAATGAGAACATGAAGGACACAACAATACTCATTCTTGCTCAGGTTGGTTCTCTGAATAAAATTATGATTTTTGTGAGGATGCTGATATTTATATGGACAGAAAGTATAGACATTCTGATAGTTTGTAATGTAAATCAATCTCAGTTCAGATCTTCAAGACAATAGAGCGACTACTTAAATAAAATGCACGTACAAATCAGTTAACATTTAAAAGCTTAGTTTTATGATCAAAGCCCTGTATAAAACATATAATGCAATGCAATAAAATGACGACTGGGAGATGAACAAATTAATGTTCCTCGAAAGCCTGATCATATTTGGTACTCACATGTTTACATGATTTTTCGAAAATATGATGCCTGGATAATCAAGTAAACTTATGAACCTTCAGTCCAGTAAGTGTTCGTCTTAAAATATTACTAATAATATGAAAGGTATTCTCAAAGATCAGATTTCGCAGCAAAAAGACATGTAAAGCACAAGCTTAAGAAAGACGTTTGTACAATTATACTAAAAGCTCTAACACTGGCTAATAAAGTCTAAACTGTCAATCAGATGACATGCAGGAGGCATTTAGTAGATTGTGTGCAACGGGATTTTCAACAAAATTCTGATAATTGAAAAGCCTTACACATTTGCATATCAAATAGGATACAGGTTTAATTGTGCATGCACAAAGAATGAGTGCTGTGCTTGATGTACATGATGAAGAGACCCAGAGTTTCACATAAAGCAAGAATAATTAATGTGTGTAGAAGGAGGTGACAGAATGCTTTACAGCTTCTTTTCATCATATTATGTGCATATGCGTGTCTCTCAGATAATGCAGACTCTGTGCCCTACACAATATTGAATTGCTATTACACAACATTCAACTCTTTTTACTCTAACCTGCTCTGCTTTAGTGTAGGATGGACTTCGTCTCTTGCTGATAAAGTACTGTTGGATATAAACAGCTCATTTAATTAGCCACAATTAAATCAAATGAGGATTAATATAGCATCCACAGCGTTTGATCAAACATTGCACATTAAACTGAGGCTGAATGAGGTGCAGCTAAAGAAGGTTGAGAAAGAAACTGTTTGGTTTACAACCTCAGCACTTTACACAAAAGTAATTCAATGAAATACATATTCATTCAACAGGTATGTTCTTTAAAACTGCTCTTGCTCAACTGACCAATCGTCAAATTGTCTGCAGCAGCTCCTGCTCTTCTGGATCAAATCTGTGTCGTATTGTTGAGAAAGCAGGGGGTTTGAATGATGTGGCTTTGTGCCTCAAGCAACCGAAAACAAGCAGCATTTGTCACAAGGTACCGATGCACATAAACAACCACAAGCACTGCAGGGTTCACTGATCAAAAGAAACCCTTTGTTTTATTTCATTTCTGACTGTTTTTCCACGTAGTAGAGCAGCATCAAGTTAAAGTGTTTGCTTGACTGACAACAGAGTCGAAACATTTTATTGCACTATCCTTATATACAAACATAAAGAAACTATACACATGCAATCATAACTATATGCATGTACATACAGTATTAAGAGATTTATCTAGTGTTGTTTTCTAAGGCACTACAGACAAGTAACAAAGCAAAGTTTTGTATGCCCTTATGAAACAAAAATATATTGCAGTATATTGGGAAATATCATGTAATATATTAGGCATATATTCTTATATATATTTATTTTTAAAAATTTTGCAATATATTATAGAATATATGTATCATCAATATATTATTAAATGTATTCAAATATATAAAATATTAGAAAATAAAAAGGGAAAATAATATATTACAATATATTACAATGTATTTTAAGAAATATATTGGTAAATATATTTTCCTTTCGTAAGGGTGCACTAGTCAGTTTTGCAATTTTGCCCTTTTTTGGCATTTCGTAACGTTTTGTTTAAGACGAGTGCGGGGAAAACTTTTTTTATACACTTTTAAGTGTACTGTACTTTAATGCAATTTCATACACTTCAGCTGCACTTACATACATCAAACTTTACTGTATTTTTCCCTGCTGTAAACATAATGTATATCATATATGTATATTCTATATTCTATAAGGTTTTTACAGAGGAGTGTCATATAACATTTGCCTGATATCATAAAACAAAATTTATTTTATTTTTTTTCTATATGTCATTATTTTTTATTTGAATCTGGCTTTATTTAGTGTTCAGATTTCTGTTCTGGAAATGTATGCAAATCGGTGCATATTTGATTAGATACTACCTCATTTGCATATTTAAATATTACATTTTAGAAACCTTGTAATGCACAAATGCTTGCAGTTCCTAATGTAATCAATTAACTGAAATTTCTATTAGTTACAAATTCCCCTTCATTATCTTATCTAGCTTATGGTAGAGATTTAGGGCTCTTTTGACTAGTAATTAACCAGCTGGCAAATACAAAAACAACTTGGCAGTCACTGAACAAACACTTGAGCATCTGCATGAGCTGAGTTATCTAGTTTTGCAGCGTTTGCATTTTTAAAGATGATCTTGTTTAGAGCTTGCTGTGGTATCAGTGTTCTCATTAATCAAGCCAAACATTTTGGACGTTTTTGATCATTACTTACAAGTTACACTCCTTCATTAGAGTGATGTTTGTGTTTGAGTATTGTGCGCTTGTCTACTTTATTCACCTCATTATTTTAAAGGAGCAGTTCACCCAAAATGAAAATATGCTGAATTTTTACACACCCTCAGACGAGTTTGTTTCTTCATCAGATTTGGAGAAATGTAGCATTACATCACTTCCTCACCAATAGATGCTCTGCAGTGAATGGGTGCCGTCAGAATGAGAGTCCAACAGCTGTTAAAAACATAACAAGAATCCATAAGTAATCCACACCACTCCAGTCCATCAGTTAATGTTTTGTGAAGCCAAAAGCTGCGTGTTTGTAATCCATCAATAAGACCTTTTAAGGCGAGACACTGCAGGTGAATAGAAAAAAAAACAAAAAAAAACTAATAGCTATCACCTTACTTACCCAGTTGATTGATTATATTGATCATTGCAAAAAAATTTTTGTATTACAAGTTTTCAAAAATGTTATGTTTAAATATGCAAATGAGGCATTATTTAATGAAATATGTGCTAATTTGCATAAATGTCTAGTACAAAAATCTGAACACTAGGTGAAGTTAGTTTGAAAATGTTTGTTTAATTTTTTTGACTTATTAGAGTCAAATGTTTTTACAGAGGGAATTCTGGTCATCTTTTTTTGTCACTCCATAATTCATAAAATACTTTGAACAGCCAGAAAACAATATATTTTCACAATTTTGGGGGGAATAAAATGTTGTATATAATCAAGGAAAATATATATGAACAAATCACTCTGTAAAAACCTTCAGAATATAGACAGCAATAAAAATGTCAAGTTTGGTGTGTGTAAATGCTACTGAAGCGGAGATTTATGGGTCAGAAAAAAACGCATTTTGAGAAAACGGCCTTTAAAAATATGTATTGTAATTGAAATCTATTGACACAAACAGATAAAGTGCTATAAAAGAAATACTTAACAGTGTCTTTTGGATGTTTTCCTTACACTAGTTTGAAAAAGCACTTTATGAAAAACCAAAAAGCCCAAAATCTCCAAATTGACAGGTGCTTGAATCAAACCTGGTGCAGACCAAATGTGCAGACACTGGTGCAATGTTACATTTCTCCAAATCTGATGAAGAAATAAACTCATCCTAATCTTGAATGGCCTGAGGGTGAGCACGTTTTCAGCAAATGTTTGCTTTTTGGGCGAACTATTCCATGGATATAAAAGTAAACACAAAATATGAAGAACAGATTCATCATAAACAAAAAAAAAGAAAAGCAAAGAAACATTAATGCTGCTGTTTTGGGCTGAAGTGTGTAATTTCCTCTAGCAGCACCAAAGAAATTGCAAACGGTCTTTTTTGATTTAACTGTCCCTTTTAATCAAACATATAAAATGCTTGATAGTGCCACAGTAACACTTTTCACAACTGTTGACTCAGAATCTTAAATAATGGAGAAAGTATTTTAACATCTCATTTGAACACCCCTCAGATACCGAGGTCCTCGAAAGCTTCCAGTTACGACTGACTGTTTAATTGCTGATCAGATTCAAAAGCTTTTCAGTATGTGAGAAAAAAAACATCTTACATCTTACAATCCAGTAGATCTTAAGAATCTCCTTCATCTGTTTTTGTAGTGGATCTGTCGGGGTGAATCAAAAGCAGATAGACATTTATCTCTCATGGACATTATTTCATGCATATTTTTGCATGCATGACTTTTAGGTCTAGTATTGAAAAAGTAGTGGAATTGAGTTCTGTGACTTCAAACGTCAAACTTAAATAATCAAACTACAGAGAAAGCTACTAATGATTAAATAAAGGTTTAACAAAAGAACTATATATTATTATAAATTATATTATTGTTAATTATAGTCTTAGACATATCAATATAATATAACCATATTTAATTTAATGTAATTAATTTCAAGATCACCTGCTGTATTTTTGTATTGTTTAATAAATAATAAATAATTAAAGATTGTAATCACCATTATAAACAAGTGAAATTGATCAATTATGTTCTTATAATCGAATAATTAGAAAAAGTGAATGTCATTATCTTTTCTGCTGATTTATAGAGAATCTGTTTAGTGAATAATAAATAAATATAAAGATCAAAATCACCATTATAAACCAGTTACAATTAATAAACTGCATTTTTTTGTTTAATAAATAGAATGCAGTCTAATTAAATTATTTGAATTTAATTCTAAAGCATATGTCATCATTAAGTAACAATTAATGAACTATTTACTTATAATATAATAATTTAATTTTTTTATTTAATGTAGTTATCTATTCTGTCTATATATAATTTCTAAAGAATCTAAATAAATAATAATTTAAATGAATACATAAATAATCATCACCATTATAAACAATTGACAGTTAATAATTTATATTCTTATTATTAATAAAAATTGTTTAATCATTTAATGTAATTATCTATTACCCTCAGTATTTCCACTCCTTTTGAACACTTAATTTCCATGACTTTCTAAGTTATCTGTGATTTAATCGATAAGTTTTTATTATTTTGAAAAGCACACATTGCTATTAGACCAGTTTCATTATGTCATGGGGTCAGAAGTTGCCCTTTTTTAAATGACAACAGTAATTGTTTTCATGCATCATCAAGTCCTCAGAAAGTGTGAACCAGTGTGTAAGAAATTAACATATAAAACAGACATATATCTATTCCACATGTACAGCAGTGATTAATCTAGATAAATCTTCCAATCTCATGCTGTCGCTGGAAAAGAGCTGTGCTGGGAAAGGTTTAGATAACAATAGCTCTGGCAAGAGTGTGTGCATGTTTTTATTCCTCCAATGCAAATATCTTCTTGTGTATGAAATTCTCACCCGCTCTGTTCTTCCTGAACCCCTTATTATGCATGAGAGCCCACCACAGGTCAGCTCTAAAAGGCTTTTTATTATGGTAATGGCTGGTGTGTGTGTGTGTGTGTGTGTGTGTGTGTGTGTGTGTGTGTGTGTGTGTGTGTGTGTGTGTGGAGGACGGGGTGAATTGAGGCAACAGTATATCCAGCCTGTGATTCAAGCGTTCTAGTAGTCAACATGTGACCCATCGTGCATCTTTCAGAGGGACTTGTTGAGATGAAGAGGAGTTTATTTGTGGTGTTGCTATAGAGTAGCATGCAACTGCCCCAAATTACAATTTACAACCAAAAGACTTTGACTACTGAAGATATATTGACAGCAATTATACAATAGACAAATAGTGCTTAAATCACATTGTTATACATTACTAGTTAATTCAGATTTAAAATAAAGACTGTGGCTGGTTGACAAAAGTGTAAAGAAGGTACACTTCTTATATGCTTTCTTATATGCTTTGGGCATTTTGAAAGAAAGTTTGCATTTTTCCAAACTTTTTGAAACTATATATATATATATATATATATATATATATATATATATATATATATATATATATATATATATATATATATATATATATATATATATATATATATATATATATGCAAACGGTGCAATGCTTTTGCCAAATCACATTCTTAAATTATATTTTTCTTCTTTACCAGTAAGGTGAGATAAATTAAAATGTATTTTAAACATTTAAACATGTGTTTGTGTTTCTTAAACAGGAGAAATGTACAGTATAATTTTAATAAATATTTAATTTAAATAAAATGTAAAAATTAAATAAAAGTTATATTCAGTTTTTATTTACATACTGCATTTTTAGTTTTTTTTTTCAGATTTTTATTTTAAATTATATATTTTATTTATTACTATAATTCAGATTAGTTTATTATTTAATTGTCTGAGCTTTTAAGATTTCTGTTTTACATTATATATTTTATTTAATTTGTTATTTTAAATGTTATTGTTATTTATATTTCTTTGAATTGCACTTTATAATGATAGTAAAGTATTGAAGTTATTTTTATGCTTATTGTTATTTATTTATTGATTGTATTATTTGTATATTGATATTGGTTTTATTGTGTATTTGACGTTATATTTTCTGCTCTTTCTTCATAAATATTCCCCACAATAACCTTAAATTCTGACTAAATGTATTTTCTATCAGTGCAATGATTCAACAAAGAAATAAATTATGAAGCTGATTAGACATCTTCATAAAACTCAAGCTCATGAAACAAGTCCTGTGTAATTGGAGACTTTATTCAGATGATTAGAATTTAAGGTCACCAACTTATATAATTAATTACATTTATATTAATTAAAAAAAATTTGTATCCTGTATCCTGTTCAGATTAAGAGCCCTTTACAGTCAAGTTCATAGCTTTAGTATGCCAGACTAAAATGTTTTCATGCACTGGAGAGATATTAGTCTGAATGTGTGATATAGCTGCATCATGCATGGCTTGTCTGTCCTCTAGAGTCTCCCGCACATCTCTGACTCAAATGGAGGGAAAATGCTAATGCTAGCTACGAACCTTTCCTCATTCCAGGCCTGAGAAGAGTGTGTAGGTGTTTAAAGATATTCTGTGTAAATTTAGAAGTTGAGAAGCCAGTGGAGAGCATGGATCACTCTGCATCGAGACTTCAGCCGAGAGAGTATCTGCTGTTTATTCAAACATACAGAAACTCCATCATTACCACATAAAACTACAACTATTTCTAAAATGTTTATAAGATCATTGTAATGAAGCTGAAAAACTTAAAAATGTGGCCTTATAAGTGAAATAAGTTGAAGTTGAAATACTAAAATTATTAAAACAAACAAAAATAAATAAATAAATAAAATAATAAAATAAAGGCAAAAGGAAATTACTCGTTCTTTAAATTACAAAAACACATACAAATTTCTAAAACCTAAAACAAGATTAAAATGAAAAATTAAAATATGCAAATAAAAGCGAAACCAAAATACTAATAACAATTATACTTTGAAATAATTTTCACTCAGAAATTGCTTGTAAATTTCACAAATTAATACAACAACAAGCAAAAAAACAACAACAAAAAAAACAAAAAAAAAACCACAGGTAACACGTTGCATAAAACATGAAATTTAGAAAGACTAGAAACACTATAATTAGTGTTTTCTTGTGAAAGAACTCTAATAATATTTGTTTTATTTACAAACAAGCAAATAAATAAATAATAATACACATTTTACAGTAAAAATTAAATTTAATCAAGTTTCCTTTTAGTTTTTGATTTTAATTCAATTTATAACACAGATTTTAAAAAAAACAATAAACTGCAACATTATAATCAACAGTTTTAAATAAATAATCTGCAACATATTATAATCTAGATTTTAAAATTAATACAATTTTTTTTTTTTTTTACCAAACCTGGCAACATATAAACTACATATTTAAATCAATAAAATGCAGGATATTATAAACTACAGTTTTAAATTAATAAACTGCTGCATATAAAATAATGCTTCTCATGCCAAATTTGCGTCTATGATGCTAGTTGCTATGTGTTTGCCAAGGTGATCTGAGTGATTGTACTGTAATGAGTGAGTGTTGCTGTCAAAAAGAGCTCAGAAGAGCCTCAGAAGAGATATTTGAGTTCAGAGTAAATTCAAATCCCTGACCTTGATTATAAACTAGATTTAGTAAGTAACAAAAGATTGTGGGTGTGATTCTGGTCTCTCTCCACACGCAGAGAACATCCTCCTGACAACAGGCCGATCAATTCACCTCAGAATAACCAGGCTCCTCCAGATTTCCCCCGCTCCGACTGACACTCGGTATTGGATGAATATTTCATGGGCGCAGAAGAGAAGGGGATGAAAACAATGAATAATGTTAAAGGCCGTTTCCTTGAGGACACGTGCAGGATCTGTTTTAAAAGGGGAGAAAGAGATGAAACTGTTTTTGCTTCCAGATAAGGAACGGACTAAAGACATGTGTCCGCTGGTGCGGAGACGAGCAGACGCTTCCCATTCATTCTCTATGGGAGGCTCGCGCTGGGGATTGTGGGATTGATGGGGTGGTGAGAATGTCAAGGAAAGTGCACTAAGGTTCAGATTTATGCAAATGATGCAGCTGCTGACATCTGTCTTGAGCGTTTGGAAACCTGCTGATGCTGCCGGATTTACTGCATAAATGACATAATATTACTGTAGATAAATTATAGTTTGCACAACTGCATCATGGCTAGACTGAGGCTGGGATAATAAAAGTGTATTGAGTTTACACTGTACATATACTTTGGGCAATTACATTTTTTTTTTAAATTGTAATGCATATATTACATAAATGTATTGACCAACCTGCCTTACCTTCTCACATACTGGATGATGCCCATGATGCTTTCTTACCTTTGTATCAATGCTGAATTTAACATGTTTCTGACACTAATGTGCAGAAATATGATTTTATGAAACAGCACATGATTGACAGAAATCACATGTGTGTGCTGCTAAGATGCACGGACGCCTTCCAGTTACATGAAGATTGATGTTATTTGGCATCGTGATTTGATTCTTTGAATGTAAAGAGGTCAAACAGAAGAACAGAGAGCAGACTGAGCAAAGCTGACATGCTGATGTCATGCACATGACATGAAGTTACAGTATGCTGTGTTTGAGGCTGGCTTGTGAAATGTTTCAGTCCTATTTTTTATGTTTTCGTTCAAATTCGTTCAAACGTTCAAAAATATTTTCTTGCAATAAAAGACAAAAGAGCAAATGTTGGAGTCATCTTGCTGATTGCTTTAATATTAAACAAATATAAGATATAATATGAGGGGTACTGTAGGCCTATAATTATATAAAATTGCCAGGAAATAGGTAAGTGGAAATTTAATGTGATGCAGTGCCATAATCAGTGTCAATATTTTTATTTTTATTTTATTTTTTTTCATTTTACTCTTTTTTTTATAATCTTATATTTTTTGCTAAGTTTTAGAAATTTGATTGTGCTTTTGTCATTTTATTCATTTTTTGTCTAATGTTTATTCATTTCTATTTCAGTTTTATTTATTTTAGTTTTTATTTTAAGGTTTTTATTTTGTATTTTTTTATATAAAATGTATTTCAACTTGTAACCAGTGTTAATTATCATTAAGATACTGTTAGAGATTCTTGTAATATCTTGAATTAGTTTTTTATTTTTATAGTTTTTATTTTTATTTTAGTAAATGTTTTTAGCAGTTGTTTTGTAGCAATTATTATTGTTATACAGTATCTCTATATCATTTTTATTATTTTTTATTTCAGTTTTACTTTTAGTTAATTAAGTTAATATTAGTTAAGCTAAATGAAAATAAGAGATATTGCCTCGGCTGAAATTAAATAAGTTTAAGATTTTTATATTTTATTTAATTTTAGTTAAAGTTTATTATAATCAAGAGTTTTACTGGATCATGTACAAATATTTGGTAACAGTCTTTATAGTCTTTACAGTCAGTTTCAGTCTTTATAGAATTACAATTAGCAGACACAGAATTGGAGAACAATTTGAATAACTTACAAAAAAATACAAACACAATAATGCAAATATGAATATTAAAACAGTGAGCAGTAGAATAAGTGCATGCAAAGAGAAACAGGACATTTAAATGTGATTAATTTTATGAAAAATAAACGTGCATTGAATATTGCACAAAGGTTTATACAAAAAAAAAAAAAAAACACTTTCTTATAATATTTAATAGTGGTCAATCAATAAGGGATTTCCAGAGACGTTAGGAGACACTTTTTGATGTAATGTTTACTACAGCTTTAATACAGTTATAGTGAGCGCCCCCTATAGCTTCTCAAGAGTATGTGCAACATTAAACCAAAATAAAAGAGAAAAATAACATTTTAATATCTCAGTTGTTTCTATTAGACAGCAATTAGATTCAATGGAGAGCAAAACTAATGTATAAAAGCAGAAGTAATACTGACACACTGAATAAGCAACACCTAGACTTCTCATCCGTATATAACGTGCATAATCATACAGCTCACAGTAATCTAATATTTATGGCTCATTAGGTGGATACTTGTTATCTGAAGTGAATTACAGTGCAGTTTCGCAGTGATAGTCCCTCTGGAGAAACCCGGTGCTCATGCTGAATGGGGTTAAAGAAGAATGAGAAAAATAAGGACAGATTCTTATTTCTAATGAAAACATTGGGAGATAATTGTCAAAGAGGTTTTAAATGTTAGTTATGAGCATATAAAGTGTGTAATTATCCTGACAGTTTCAATTGGTGTGTGCAGTAATTGGGTTTACATTACATTACAAAAATACAAACAATAGCCAAAAATACATTGTATGGGTCAAAATGATCGATTATCGATCGATATTTATTTTGTTGGGTTGTAACTAGAGTTTCAGTGTTTTTTAATTAACTATTATTATTAGCTAATAGGCCTACTTGACGTATGGCATACTCTAACTGTGCAGTATTATATTTCTGTTGGAATTTCTTCAAGTTATACCGACATTTTATTTTGACAGGTTGTCGTAAAGACATTGCCGTTTCTGTCAGTCTGTGTATACGATACGAATGAATGACGAGAGTTTTATCAAATGAAATGGTGAAATCCTCTCATAGCGCACTGACGTGCACGTGTAGCCTACATCATGCGTCAATATAGTGAAGAGCTGAAAACACCACGCGTGCTTCAGTGTGTGTGTGTGTGTGTGTGTGTGTGTGTGTGTAGTAGAGCACACATTCCCAGAGACGTGTATACTATAACAACACCTTCAGGGTTGATGCTGGTCAAATGTGTGCCCTAAGCAGGATTGTATTGTTGTGCCCCCCTTCCTCAAATATGATGATGGAAAAAACCCTACTATAGGGGTGAAAAAATGACTTTAATCAAATAAAAAAACTTAATGAATAAATTGTATTATTTACAAATCACAATTGTAGCTCTCGACATTTACCTGTGGCTATAACTTTATTATGACTCTAATTTATTTTATAGTCTCCAGCATTCAAAAATCATGCAAAAGGAAACTAAGCAGTTTTACTATGATAAAACCATGGTTTATTTTTGTAAGGGTTGTGAGATGCACGTTTTTTGTTGAAGAAATTATAAAGGCTGTGTCATATAGCAAAAAAGTGTCCAAAAATGAAAGATTACGTGAATATCTGAATTAATGTTTGGTCAGTAGCCTAAACAAGGATTTGATCGTCCTGTAAGTGTAACAGCAGCAATCACATGGCATTTGTAATAACATGTACATAAATTGTTTATTTTGTATTTGCCTAGATTATGTATTGTAACCGTGTTATTATTAACCAATCATTATTGCATCATTATTTTTTATATAATGCATTTTAAGTCATTTTAAAGGCTATTGATGGCTTAGGTCTGTTTTTATAGCAACAAAAAAAAAAAAAAAAAAAAAAAAAAACAATTACAGTATATTAATACTTTGTAAATTATTATTTGAAGTAACAAAACCATGGTTAATTTTCAGTTACCATGGCTACAAGAACGATGATTAGTGGTGTTATTGATAAAACATGGGTAATTTTCGTGAGGGAACCTAAAAACAGGAATGTGCCTGAAAGTGATAAACGGGCCTCATTTTTACCTAAATGATTTATACTTTATTTTAATATATATTAAAAATGTATAAGGTGTGCATTGTAGCTGACACCTAAATTAAAACATTACAATTTTTTTTATGACTGCAAGTCTTTCTCCTCAAATGCTATTGAGCTTCAAATTTGCGTTTGAGCCAATGTGAAAGAGTAGCATAATTTACATATAATTTACAGATTATTTTAATAAATATCAAACATTTAATTCAATTGTGCATTATAGCTGACACCTACATGAACAATTACAGTTGTTTTTATGACTATAAGTCATTCTCTTCAAATGCTACTGACATTAGAAAAGTGTATACCAATATCGCATGTAACTTTAGAGACGGTCCCTAAATTTGATACTCGTACAACGTCCCACCTCAAGCCAACTTTATGTCTGTTTTTTTTTTTTTTTTTTTACTTTTTTTTTAACTTTTAGTTTTCTTTTCTCTTCGCTGGATTGGATTCATCCATCAATTATGAACATTCAGCCGCAAACATGAGGTGCGAGCGGTCGCATGGGATTTTTTTTTTTTTTTTGGAGCAACTGGGATGGTGCCCCCTCTGGGAGTTGGTGCCCTAGGCAGATTGAGTCAGTTCGGGAGTTTTGAGCGGGATCGCGAATCATTTGAGTCAGTTCGGGAGTTCAAAGCTGGTTCGCGAATCATTTGAGTCAGTTTGGGGATGGAGAAACATTTGAATCAGTTCGGGAGTTCGTAGCGGGATCGCGAATCATTTGAGTCAGTTTGGGGGTCGCAAATCATTTGAGTCAGTTCGGGAGTTCGGAGCGGGTTCGCGAATCATTTGAGTCAGTTTGGGGATCGCAAATCATTTGAATCAGTTCGGGAGTTCGGAGCGGCTTCGCGGATCATTTGAATCAATTCGAGAGTTCGGAGCGGGATGGCGAATCATTTGAACCAGTTCGGGAGTTCGTAGCGGGATGGCGAATCATTTGAACCAGTTCGGGAGTTCGTAGCGGGTTCGCGAATTATTTGAGTCAGTTTGGGGATCGCAAATCATTTGAATCAGTTCGGGAGTTCGTAGCGGGTTCGCGAATTATTTGAGTCAGTTCGGGAGTTCAAAGTGGGTTCGCGAATCATTTGAGTCAGTTTGGGGATCGCAAATCATTTGAATCAGTTCGGGAGTTCGGAGCGGGATCACGAATCACAAAAGATTAGCGCTTGTTAATTTTTTTAAATTGGCCATAACCTTTAATTCGTTGCTGCCAGGGCTTTCTTTTAGGGACCACCCTGGTAGGGGGAAGTCGTGGCCTAATGGTTAGAGGGTTGGACTCCCAATCGAAGGGTTGTGAGTTCTAGTCTCGGGCCGGACGGAATTGTGGGTGGGGGTAGTGCATGAACAGCTCTCTCTCCACCTTCAATACCACGACTTAGGTGCCCTTGAGCAAGGCATCGAACCCCCAACTGCTCCCCGGGCGCCGCAGCATAAATGGCTGCCCACTGCTCCGGGTGTGTGCTCACAGTGTGTGTGTGTGTTCACTGCTCTGTGTGTGTGCATTTCGAATGGGATAAATGCAGAGCACAAATTCTGAGTATGGGTCACCATACTTGGCTGAATGTCACTTCACTTCACTTCACTTCACTTTTTTTTTTTTTTTTTAGATCCGCCCCTGGGTTCTCTCAAATCCTTTTATAAGACTTGGGATCCCTTTTTGGACTATATTAAAGTACTACTTTATGCATCTGTAACTGGCAACATTATTATTATTTATTATTTTTTACATATGTTAGAAGGGATTTAAAAATATTTACTTATATATAATAACTTATATATTATTACCACTTTAAATACCCTGGGTAAATGAATTTAAGTACCATGTTATATATATCAAAGTGTTGTTAATGTAATGTTGTCTCAGTTAATGGTCTACTGAAATATGCGAGTCGGCGATTCAGAATCGTCCTTCCTTTCTGAGCCTCTCGAGGAGCCGTAGCTGTTCGCTTTTCCTCCACGTCAGCTGCATCTGCGCTCTGCTGTCATCCACACATACAGTATATTAGGTTTCTTACTCTGGTAATCGGACAGTAAAATCCTTCCTGACGTGACAATAATCGCATGGAGTGATGTTTAAGAAACTGAAGCAGAAGGTGATCGAGGAGCAGTCGCCTCAGCGGAGCAGCGCGCAGGTCAGTGCACTTTGCTCATGTAGCATGTATGCTAACAAAACAAAACATCAGGTATGAAGTTTAACACCCTAGTTACTGTATTAAACATTCAAATTACACCGTTAGCTCTTTAAACCTTAATAAAGTAGCTGATTAACGTTAGTTATACACTAACAAACAGTACCAAAAAAGCAATCAGATGGAGATGATATGGTACATTACCATGATGCTGGAAGATTACCATATTCATGTATAACGGTATTTTAAATAATATAAATAATATCTTGCTTGACTACTACTTAATGACCTCCAAACCAGCCTGACCTGTTAAATAGAGCTCCCCAAACAGACTAAATATTAAAGGTTGAACTTCAGTTTACATTCAAGACTGTGTCGTTTAATTATTGAGTAAAGCTATAAACAGAGAATTATAAAAAAAAAAAAAACAGTAAAGAAGATCAAAACATGTCATAGTTGGAAAAAAAGAAGGTTATTTATTTTTGTATCTCTTTGTTTTAATAAAATGAAATTATATTAGAATGCTAGGAACACACATGAACACAATGTAAATTTGCAGGATATGTGTGTATATATATATATATATATATATATATATATATATATATATATATATATATATATATATATATATATAATTTATTCTTTATTTTATATATATATATATATATATATATATATATATATATATATATAAAATTTATTCTTTATTTTATAGATCAAAAAAGATAGATTTTATAGTTTTATTTTACAATATTTTTATATTTTATTATATTATCTATGTAAATTTGCTGGATATTTTGGTTTTAAATCTAAATCTAAAACCAGCCGCTGTGTCGTAATGTAATATATCTGTTAAATTTATTTAATTTAATATTTTAATATTTTATAAAATATTTACATGTAAAATTGTATATTCTATTTTAAAATATTTTAACATTTTATTATGTACTATTTATCTATCTATCTGTCTGTCTATATATACACACACACACACACATTATGTTACAGCAGACTGGTTTAATTGTTTAAATGTTTAAATGTGCTTAATTATTACCCACAAATTCCTGCAAATTTCTAAAAAATATTAAACACCAAAAGTCAGTATATTAGAATGATTTTTGTATGATCATGTCGCACTGAAGACTTATGATTCAGCTTGGCATCTCAGAAATAAAATATATGATCTTAAAATATATTAAAATAGAAAACCAGTATATATTTAAAAATATTTATATAATAATAATAATAATATTTCACAATTTCTACTATATTTTAATCAAATAAATGCAGTGTTTTTAAGCAGAAAGCTTATTTGAAGTGTATTTGGTGCACTGATTGTGATTGCGGTGTTTGATGTGTGTCACGTGTGTGTGTGTGTGTGTGTGTGTGTGTGTGTGTGTGTGTGTGTGCGTGCAGCAGGTGAGTTCAGGAGAGAGGCGCGCTCATCTGCACCAAGATGCCCCGAACCCGGCCTCTCCCAACGACAGAGAGGTGAGCGGTCAGATGCACACAGCCCATCTTCTCACTGGTCTTGATTGCATGTATATGAGCAGCAACTGCTTTCATGTGCTAGATATGCTCTTGTGTGTTTAATATCTGAACTGTTATGCATAAGAATACACAATAGGCTTTTCTCATGAATGCAGGCATGATACATTAATCAGCTACTTCAGGTGATCTTTTGGTGTTTGTCAGTTCATCGTGATACAATATATATAATGTATCTAGAATTTTATCATTTTAAACCTAAGAAATGTGCTTGAAAAGTTGAGTTTTAAAAAGTGTGCTCGTGCTTTCATTCTTGATTTAAATTAATGCATTTAAATTAAACTTAATCTAATGTCACATTTAGAAATATTAAATGTCCTGTAAATGTCTAAATAACTGTTTGGGGTTGGGTCTGGGGCACTAGATTCTGTCAATGTACATTGCTTAAGTTAAATGATCTAGTCTTGTTTTAAAGAGAACTTTGTTTGGAGAGATCAAATCAGTTTGATTATCTCCAGCTGGTTGGTTATCACATGACATGCTATTATTGTACTAATGCAGGCTAATAATAGTCTAGACGGTTCAGTTTTGTAATTTCTGGACTGTGACATTAAACCCCCTTTAAGCACGACAAATGTTGACATGTGAATACATTTTCTGAACATTTTCAGATTTTGTCTTCTTTTATGAATCGCAGCTAAAATAGATTGTACCTCAGAGTACAGCAGATCATCATTGCAGGGTTTACTGATCAGTGAGCCAAGGTTTTGATCAGACTTTTGACTTTTTACCACATTTTCTTTTTGTATTTCTTTCTTTCTTTCTTTATTTATTTATTTTTATTTTTTTCATCAGATTTCAGAATGAATTCCACATCATCTCTGCATTTCCAGAGTCCAAGACTATCACTTAAATCAAAACTTTACAGGCATATTTGATAAAGGAATAAAACATACAAAAACCTGTGTATATCTTCAAAATAAAGATAAAAGAGACAACACTGCTTTGTCATCTCCTCCTTATTTTTGAGCCCTAATCTCTTCTGTGCCACAGACTGCTAGATTGACCTGTTAGATGTCTCTATTCTCAACATATGATGATTTGATCTCAAGCTGGGGTTCAGTGGAGGGTTCAGTGGAGACATCTAACAGTGTGGATCCGCTGTCTCAACTCTCTCTCTGTTTCCACAGACGTCATTCTCTCCTCCGCTCTGGCTCTTTTTCTGTCCTCTCACTCATTGTGTTGTTTTCTCATTGCTCTTCATTAATGCGTTGACTCGTGTGGGGGGGTCGTTCAGCTGCTGGCTGGGATGATAGCAGAGCCTGCTTTTCTCTCTGAGTATACTATCTTTGCTCTGGACCACCCAAAACGACCCAGAGCGGCCCAGGTGCCCAGTGCGGTGAGTCTGTCCTCTTCCTCACCCCGTCCCGTCTGCGATGCCTTTGGAGGTTATGGGCTAGAGGAGGCCGAGTAACACCTGCTTGCAGCGTTTCTGCATAACTCAAAGGCATCTCGCTCCTAACCCCTGCATCTAATATCTTGCGTTCCTCGTTAGGCCTGATTTGTGGGATGGCAGTTGCTTTTCTCCGTTTTTGTTCCTGGCAATGGTTCTTCTGATTTGGCATCTCCAGGAATGAATGTTCTTCCCGTAGTTTTAGATATTTTCATGGATTCCCTGTCCCGTATCCTCATAGCTTCCCCGCGGTTACAGTGTTGAATGTTCCCTTGCTCTTCCCTGAGAGTTCTTTTGATTTCCTTGTGAAATTAATTTGGCTGATTCTTTGTTTAAACGTATTTCTATATTTGGAAAATTGTTCTTTTGCATGACTCTGTCAGTATTTCCCAGCGCATTGATTTCTGGAACGAAGTCTGACCCTTAAGTTCTTGTAAAAAAATATATAATATAATATATTTTTTAAGTGTAATATATATTTTTAAATGTAATATAATATAATATATATTTTTAAATGTAATATAATATAATATATATTTTTAAATGTAATATAATAAAAATAAATAATATAATAAATAATAAATAAAATTTAAATCTAATAATATAATTTGAATTTATATTTTTTATTTAAAAGTATTTATATTATATCTTTACATTATTTGTTAGAGAATTTAAAATCCAAGAATATCGCTTGAGTCAAAACTATACAGTTTAATAAAATTTAATATTTTTTTTTGTCATTAGAAAATGTATAATATAATAATACATTTTATATCATAGTAATAATAATATGTGGTGTTTATTTATTTATTTATTTTTTAAATATCCTTAACAATATTGTATTATAGTAATTCCAATAAAGCTATTTGAATTGAATTAAAATAGTATTAAATATCGGCTAATTGGTATCGATCAGGGCTGCGTTTCATAAATACATTGCAAGCCTTAGTTGATGTAGAAGCTATGTGCATGATCTACTTGGGTTCACAATGATTTTGGGAAGCACATCCCCACCTGACATCAGACTGTTCTATTTTTTTTTCTTTCTGAGGTGTATAAACAAAATTAGCTTTTTAAAAGACTTTTTTTCTGTTCTTTGCTCAGATATGTCATCTATGATGTTTTCTTTTGTTCATTCTTGACTGCAAACAGTTTCTTGTTAAACAGCATCCTCATAAAATGTGAAAGGCTTCTTTGGGTCTAAAAAAGGTTTCATTCATCCAATTAAAAAAATGTAGGGTAATGATTCACATCTCTATTTTTTAACTTGAACCGATAAAAAAAGAAAAAAGAAATTGTATAATATATATACAATATTATTATTTATTATATTATTTATTATTTTAAATATCTGTGCTATTGTTGTTTTTTATTTTTTATATACTATTATACTATTTTAATAGTATTTTTGAATTAGCTTTTTTTTATTTAAAATCATTCAAGTTCAGTTATAAGTTTAAGTTGTAGTAATTTTATGTTATTTTGTCATTATTCTTCAGGTTTTAACTTTAAATATCTCTATTTATCTTTATTTGTATTTCTTTTTTAAACTTATTTTTAGTTTAGTTTGTTGTCAAGGCTACATACATAAAGTTTAAGATTTCCATCTTATATGTTTGTTTGAGATGACATTAGAGGCTCCGCTCAGACTGAAGGATTTATCTCTATACACACAGATAATCCTCCACACACACACACACACACACACCTGAGCTCATTACACACACATCAGCTGACAAACAGCACAGCCAGTCACATCACACACGCTCATCACGTGATCTGCTGTATTACTGGCCTCATTATGATGTTCTTCGGGGCAATATAATTATGCAGATCTGTTGATATGTGTCTTTTTCATTGACTAATACTGCTCCCAGAGTAAGCGGTGTGTAGCACGATGGGCCGGAGGAATACTAACCCTCCTGTTGATTGCAGAGACGCACTTTCACTCATGTTTGTGGGTTCTGTTGCGATGCAGGGCATTAAAGCGGCCAGCAGCTCTCCGAGAGGCAGTGTGAACGGGGATGGAATCGCTTCTCCTCAGGCAAGTAATAGTTCATGTGTTTCACATTCATGGACCAAAGACCTGTTCACATTGCATCTGAAAGTGGCTTAATGAGATGCATTGTAAATGATTTGAACACAGTGTCTGATGCAGAATATTTGTTGGCACACATGGTGGCAAGGAATCCTTAAAAGCATCAGTTTTCACAGAAATTTTACCGTTTTCAATAAATGTTGATCATGTGACACTGAAGACTGGAGTAATGATGCTGAAAATACAGCTGTGCATCACAGAATTTTTTTTTACTTGTATTCAAATAGAAAACCATTTTGAATTGTAAAAATATATCTCAATATTACTGTTTTTAATGTTTTTTTTTTTATCCGATAAATGTAGCCTTGCTGAGCAGAAGAGACTATTGCACAGTACTGTGTGTAAGACAGACATCGCATCTCCCTTGTGCATTGTTTTAATGACAATTAAACACATTTTCCCTCAAAATAAGTTCTCATTATGCAGTACTGTAGCATAATTCTTTTAAATTGAGATCTGCACAAGTCAGTCAATGCAACATTAGGTGTGTAAATACCATTTTTATTTTCAATTAACATGTATGATGCAAGTTATATATCAATAGAAATAATGAAATTATAAAATAAATAAGTATATAATATATATTGTAAATAACATTATAATAATTGCTAATATTTAACTAATAATAATTTTTACTATGAGAATTAATCTTCGTTTTACAAATAATTAATTTTAATAGTAGCAAAATGATTAAATAGCTATTAATTATTATTTTTAATAACATTACAAATACAAATGATTAATTAGCTTTATATAGTATATTTTAGTATTATAATAACAACAACAACAACAACCATCATTATTAGAGGCAGTAGAACTAATATAAATAGTTCTTAGAATTATAATGTATTACATTTTTTATGTCATTTTTGAGAAAGAGGCTTGCTCACAGTTTGAATCTTTGACCTTAAACAGAATCTGCTTATTGTTCATCTAATGTTGATTATTTAAACCGGTCCTCCAGAAAGAGGAGTCTCAGTCTCTGGCCCAGAAGCTGCAGCAGAAGGTTTCTTCGGTGGAGTCTCTGCTCCGGGGTTCGGCCCGCGGTGAAGGGCTCGGACGCTCCGGCTCCCGGGACAGTCTGGTCAGAAGCTCCTCCAGAGAATCGCTCTCTCTCGTCGGAGAGAATGAGGCCCAGTCGTCGCCGGCGTTCGACCCTCCGTCGGACATCGAGAGCGAGGCGGAGGATTCGCCCGGCAGCGCAGAGAGTCTGTCTAAAGAGCAGCTCTTGAACCGCCTGCACCGGGTCGAGAGAAGCCTCGGGAACTACAGGGGGAAGTACTCCGAGGTGAGCGCTTCTAAACATTAGAGATCAGATCTAATTCTATTGTAAATGAGGGTCAGATTACCTCTGAAGTCAAACACAAAAGTGCACAGTGCTTGTTATACGAAGGGTGTAACTATGGAAGATTGCAAGGTAGTTGTCCATTTTTGTCTCATAATTCAAAATCTAAGTAGTATGTAGGGCTGGGCTCTTTTCCCGTTTTTATTGATTCATTTGAATTTTGTTTTGCCATGATATTATTTTTTTTTAAATCGAGGAATCACGATCTTGAATAGAAATGACTAAATGTTCGAATTAGACACTATGACAATATGCCGGTGATAACCGTAAAGAGAAATGAACGATGTGAAGGACCATAAATATATGGTTTAAAATCATTAAACAAACATTGAGAATTGGTCAAACATTTTGGAAAAATCAAGATTTAAATTTTTTGCAAAATCGGCCTAGAAGTATGAGTTATTAAAAATTTTAAAAATAATGTAAAAGTTGCAATTAGCTTTTAATTATTATTATTTTTATTTTTTATTTTTTATGGATTAAAAAATAAAACCATAATTGCAATTTAATATTTCACAATTTGGACTTTTCTTCTTGCAATTTTGAATTTTTATCTTGGAATTCTGAGAAAAAAGACTAGATGGTGGGATATGAACTAAACATTTCCCAGATCTGCTTTTTTATTGTTGTTTTTTTATTTATTATTGTAACTCTCAATTGCAGAAACAAGGTAAAAGTTACAATTACTTTTTAAAATTTGTAATTTTAACCAGTGGCCTAAGATTTCTATCCCGTAAATATTACAAATGCTCATTAGGGATTTGAACAAACATTTGTTAATTGCTACAGTTTGCTAATCTAAATAATGACTTGTAGCAAGCCTCTGTATCTAAAGTTCTGCCATCTCTGATGCACAGTTAATTGGAAATTTAAGCACAATCTGGAAAGTTTTGCAGAGTAAGGTTTCTGAGATGTAGTAGTGTTTAATTTTTCACAAAAATCTCTTTTGCTCATTTGAAATCGCTTCGTATCCTCTGCTGTAGGATGTGTCCCGTGATAAATCAATAAACTTTGCCACATGAACAATGTGACCCACTCTTATATGAAACAGTGATGTTGTTGTTAACCAACACTAAAGCTATTAAAACATATTTTTGGTTATTGAAAAAAAGGTAAAATAAAATTGGAATTGAAAATATGTGAAAAAACAAACTGAAAGGCATAAACTTTTGTAAACAAAAATTGAAGTTGAAGTACTAAAACCATCCATCCTAAAATTACTGAATTAAAAATGGAAATACAAATTTTAGTTGTATAGAAATATAAAAAACTAATAAAAATGACTTGAAATAAGAACATCAAATTACTTACATTTAAATATTAAAGCAGAAAAAAAATGTAAATGTAAAAATTCTAAATGTATAACTAATTTAAGTGAATATGAAAGACATTTAAGCTAAAATGCTAAAATCAATTCATTAATGTTTAAATTACTAAAAAAATGGTTTAATGAATGTTGGCAACTAACTGAAATAAATCAATGAAAGCTGAAATACTAAAATCATTCATCCATAATAAAATTATTCAAATTAAAACATAAATAAAAGTAATAAAAACGAATAAAAATGAAAAAAAAAACATATAACAAAATTACTAAAACTTAAACTAAAAATAAAATAAAAACTGAAATTCTAAAAATAAAAAATATGAACAAATAATATTATATATGTAATATTAAAATAACACCGAAATCCAATCACAAATGATGACGAAAGTTACATTTACAATTATAATAATAATATTTATTGTTATTAATATTGTTATGCACAACAAAATTAAAATGTCCTCCTTTACTTTAGTTTAGTTTTTTTCCCCCATTCGTTTTTTTGTTTACCTTTTCTTAAAAATGTGTGCATTTCATGGAGTATATTCAATTCAGGTATAGTGCTTAGTTTTCATGATACAATTCGATGCAAAGCAGCTTTACACAAAATTCAGTTCCTACAATATATTTCGTAGTAGCTTATCATTTGAGATGTATAGTTGCACTCATTGGCCACCATCAGAAAGGGATTGTGTATCAGCACCTGACCTTCATCTAGTCGACTCATACACAAACTAGTGATTCTGATCAGACGTGATCACTGATTTGGGAATGGAACAGTTTGATTTGTGAAATGTGTGTGTATGATTATTAGATGACTGATGTTTTCTCTCTCTCTCTCTCAGTTGGTTACAGCTTACCGAACCGTACTCCGGGATAAAGAGAAAACGCAGGTAATGTCATATTCAGTCGATGCAGCAGAATACATGACTGTAGTTTGTTTTGCTGTGAGGTCAGTCTGTTATTCATCTCTGTCTGTGTGTCTCTCAGGCCATCCTCAGCCAGAGTCAAGATAAAGCCCTGAGAAGAATAGGAGAGCTCAGGGAGGTTTGTCTGGCACACACTTGCACTCTTCATCACAGGCTCTGCGTCAATGTTTTTCTGCCTCTGATATCTCTATTACTGCTCCATTCACACTGTGTCCTTATGAAACGGCTTTCACAATGCACTTAACGTCTGCAATGTGACGTTTAGGATCTGCTTTTTATTGATTGTGAGAGGAATTGGGCAAATTAAATTAAATTAAATTAAATTAAATTAAATTAAATTAAATTAAATTAAATTAAATTAAATTAAATTAAATTAAATTAAATTAAATTAAATTAAATTAAATTAAATTAAATTAAATTAAATTAAATTAAATTAAATTAAATTAAATTAAATTAAATTAAATTAAATTAAATTAAATACACCATGAATAAAATAAAAATAAACCTTGGCATAGCGTTATAAACTATTGAATCAGTTTTTGTTTTTAGTATTTTATTTTAATTTCAGTAAAATCTTTAGTAATTTTGTTGCGTTTTTGTCATTTTTAGTAGTTTATTAAATATGTCTATATAATGTTTATAAATAAATAAATTAGCATAACGTTTTTATTTGTAATTAACATTAATACATTTTAAATTTAAAAAATGTAAAAAAATATTAATACATTATATGTATAGATTATTTTGTATTATTCATACATGGTTTATTTTTATATTATTTATTTAGTTGTTTTATTTTATGCATGTTTTCATTATTTATTTATTTTCATTATTTTATTCATGTATGGTTTCTTTATTTTATTTTTGTTACCACATTTTATTTTATTTAGACATGGTTTATATTATTTTTATTTCTTATTTTTGTTTATTAATTATTTAATTGTATATATTATTCATGCAAAAGTTGTGTTAGTTTATTTTTTATTTACTTTATTCATACTTTATTTATTTTCTGTTTTCTGGTTTATTTTTATATTATTTATTTAGTTGTATTATTTTATTTTATGCATGTTTTCTTTTCTTTCTTTATTTTGTAAATGCATTTTATTTTATTGATGCAGAGTTTGTTTATATAGGCTCATTTTTATTTGCTTTTGTTTGTTTTGCACTCGGTGATCAAAAAATACATTCATTTACATTTATAATTGTTAATTTAGAAGACCGTTTTATCCAAAGAAATTTTTATTAAAGTAGAGAGTGTCAAATTCTCCAAACTTGACTTGCTTGACACTGTTGTATTAATATGGAAAAGGTCTTTTTATAGTTTTCTTTTGCACAAACAGTCGAAATGTAGCTTTTTGAAATACTTTTGAATTATTTTAATAACATGTTGCATAAATAAATGATTTTAAGATATTATTATCAGTTATTGAGCCTCATATGTCCTCCTCAGGAGCTTCAGATGGACCAGCAGGCCAAGAAACACCTGCAGGAGGAGTTTGATGCTGCTCTGGAGGAGAAGGACCAGATGATCAGTGTGCTTCAGACGCAAGTACACCAGTGTTCTGTGTGTGTCCATCTCATTGTGCATGTCCTAGTTACCCGATGTGATCCCGAAGCTGTTGTCTTCAGGTGTCTCTGTTGAAGAAGCGTCTGCAGACGTCTGGAGCTGTGCTTTCCTCTGAGGTAGAGACCTCTCAGTCCACAGACACGGTCGATGCAAACACTGACATTCAGAGCCCCTCGAAAGATGACGGCTCTGCGCTTAACACAGGTGTGTCAAGGTTTTCAAGTTCCTGGAACAGTTTTCAGCACTCGTCGTCTCTAACCTGTTTGTGTTTTGTGTGTGGGGCCAGCAGAGGGCAGCGGAGAGCCGGGCAGCGCGGTGGACCTTGAGGCTCTTCAGAAGCGAATCAAAAGGCAAGAGAGTCTCCTGCAGAGATGCAAAGAGATGATTCGATCCAGTAAAGAGCGCAGCGCTCAGCTGAGCAGCGAGAACGAGGTTTTACAGCAGCAGCTGCAGGAGAGACTGCAAGAGCTTGAGAAAATGAAGGTACAGACACAGTAAATAAGACATAACACCAAGAACATCTAGCTTCTGCTTAGCTGGGTTATTTAGGGATTTTTATCATGTTGAGGTGATCATTGAGCTTCACCGTTCACCATTTTATTTTATTCATTTGTATTTTATTTTGATTTATTTTTTTATTTGTCATTAAACCATCATGCATGGTTTACATTTAGTATTATTTACTACATATTTTTATTTTGTGATATATTTATTTATATAAAAATTATATTTTATTTATACATTAATCTTTTTTTTATTTTATTTTGATTAATATTTATTTAAAAATATATCTTTTTAAAATTGTATCATTATTTTATTCATGTATGGTTTATTTTATTTTTGTTGCCACATTTTATTTTATTTAGACATGGTTTATATTATTTTTATTTCTTATTTTTCTTTATTAATTATTTCATTGTACATATTATTCATGCAGAAGTTGTGTTAGTTTATTTTTTATTTACTTTATTTTATTCATACTTGATTTATTTTCTGTTTTCTGTAATTTTTTCTTTTATACTTGCATGGTTTATTTTCCATTTATGTTATTGAATGCATGTTTTTTTGTTCAATTTTATGGTTGATTCATGCATGCGGAGGGCTGAGAGTGTGTTTCCTGTGGATGTGATGTGTTTGTGTGAGAGCAGTGTACAGACACACATTACAGTCCGTCTGATCCCCCCGTCACTCGCTGAAACACTAAAACACACCAGCTGAAGATCAGCTTCATCTCAGATTTATGTGAAACTCTAAGGCACTGCATTAAATTATCTAATAAAACGAGATTTTTACTTTTTCTTAAGAAAAGGTGCACTGGAAAGTGCCATTCATGTCCAAAGCACATAGTTGTGCATCACAGTTAAATTTTAACCTGTAGAAGTTTGTTCAGATTGGTAGTAGTAATAATTCTTGCCTGTGCAAACACCACAAATAATAATTAAAAAAATTATATAATAAAATGTAAATATATAATATAGAATTAAATATATAAATGATACAAAAATTTAAATTTTCAAAATATTTTATTTTTTGTTTATTCAGTACCATTTAGGTTTATTTGACTAATATCTGTATGATATGTATTATATCGATTATATATTTTTTTACTTTATCGATATATATATATATTTTTTTCAAGTTTCCATGATGATCCGTTATATAATAAACAAATAATTGTTTTATATATATATATTCTTATATTTTCTTATTTTCATTTTAGTTTGGTTTTGGTCGAGTGTCAATTTTGCACTCTGTGATCAAAAAATACATTTATTTACATTTACAGTCATTCGTTTAGCAGACAGTTTTATCCAAAGCAATTTTTTTTTTGAGTTGTGAGTGTCAAATTCTCCAGTTCAAGGAAACCAGCAGGAAACAGGAAGTAACCGCCGTTGCCTAAAAGAGTGGCGTTCTGCACTCGAGGCGACGCTCCACAACCGCTGGCTGCTGTCCTGAGCTGGGATTGAGGTTTGATTGTGGGTCTGGTGTGACGACTCCACAGGCTGCTGTGATGTGGATGTGGCCTGTGTGTGTGTGTGTGTTTATCTGTGGCGGGAGACATGATAATAATTCACAGCTCCTTGGTTGCTGTTGTAACATAATCGCTTGGTCATGAAGGATATGCTATAGTATTCTGGAAGATCAGTATTAAGGCGTTTAACAATTGCAAAGCTTTGCATTGCAGTGTTTTCAGCATTTTCTTGCAGAAAAGACCCGCTTAAGATAGTTTATATGCTTAGCCATTCAAATCTTGTGTAGCCAGACTTATTGGATGTGCAAAGTGTTTTTGATATACAGTCAAACATTTTTTTCACATTTTTCCACATTTTGCAGGTTAAAGTTTCAGGTCAGTACATTTCCAGCTGGCCTCTGCATTTCCAAGCAACTCACTTTCTAATCCAGGCTGTCTAGACTCGTCTAGCTGGCTCTGGGGTTTTTTTTATAGTGTTGATGTTTATTCTGAGAGTAATGTATTGAGATCCATCATCGCACACTCACCATCTGTCATCTGTGTTCACCAGGAGCTGCACACTACAGAGAAGACGAAGCTGATCACGCAGCTGGGAGACGCCAAGAACCTCATCGAGCAGCTGGAGCAGGACAAGGTGAGAGAGGAACAGGACACGCTTCCTTTCGCTCCTCAGAAGGGTTCAGCTCTGCTGTGCGTCTGCCACGGGACGGTTTGTGAGCCAGCAGGAGCAGAAGCACAAATACAGATTCCACTGGCCCTCTAAACGAAAGACAAAGATCAATTATCCCGGAAGAGCTTTTTAAAATGAATGGAAAACATATTTCCTGTGCGCCGCTCACTTTGACACATTTGAGTATAAAAGTAAGACTGGAGAATATGTCTTTCTTATTATTTTAGGATGGGGGTCAAGCATGGTCCAAACTGAGCTTTTATCTGCCAATGGAGGGTGAACTGAACTAAACTGAAAAATATTTTTATAGGCCATAATATTTACTGTGTGTGTGTGTGTGTGTATATATATATATATATATCAATTTGAAACATTCTTTTATATTTTGATAGAAATGCATATTTCATTATTTTTTATAATTATAATAATAACATAGCATGTAATTGAAAATGATAAATGTAAGTACATGAAATAAATGTATATAATAACAAAAATAATGTATAATTAAATTATATAATAAAAAATTATATATTTCATATTTATGTTTTTAGATATTTTCATTATTATTTTGTATATAATTTTTGTTTATATCTATCTAATCTTTAATTGATCGTTATCATATAATAATATTATTTGTATTATTATTGAAACAATTAAGAAATATTGAATATATATATATTTTTTGTAATATATATAATATTATTGCAATATATTAGTTATTTTTGAAAAAATGTAATTTATATATTTTTGTACATGTAATTTTTCAATAATAATATGTAACATATTCCAATAACTGTGTACTTTAACATAAATTGAAACAATGCATTTTATTTGTCATTTATTCATGATTTATCCAAGCTAGATTTATGTGAAATATGAGTTGTGTTAAAATCAGTCATGTTGTGTTTAGCCTTTGGCCTTTACTCTGCAGGATAGAGATCATTGCCTCTGTAGTGCTAGAGACTATTTGGACATAATCAGTAGTGGATTTCAGAAAATGAAAACTTAACCGCAATATTGTGCATTTGAGATTTCTTTTTTCAGAGGCCAAACTATGATCATATTGACTTAAATTCATGAGTGCATTGAATTTTTTGATGAACTGCCCCTTTAATGCTCACCTATTGCATTATTTTGAAGGGAATGGTCATTGCTGAAACCAAGCGTCAGATGCACGAGACTTTAGAGATGAAGGAAGAGGAGATCGCTCAGCTGCGCTCCAGACTCCAGCAGACCCTCGCTCAGAAAGACGAGCTGCAGGAGCAGAAAGAGAAATCAGAGAAAGCAGGTGAGTTAGACTGTCTCTGTTTCCCGCCCTTGTGTCTACTTGACCTAATGCACTTTATTTGACTCTTTCCCAGCGTTTGAAGAGCTGGAGCGAGCTCTAGGTGTGGCTCAGCGGGCGGAGGAGGCGCGCCGTCAGCTGCAGGTGAGCGTTGAGGAGCAGGTGAAGCAGGTGGAGAAGACCAGCGAGGAAGAGAGGAGAAGTTTGCAACAGGAGCTAACCAGGGTCAAACAGGAAGTGGTCACCATTATGAAGGTGTGTATGGGTGGTAAAGCTACATTCGGACTGTTTGTGCCACAAAACAACTATAAAAGACTTTTTCCATATTAATAAAACATCTGTTGCTGTGTCATGCATATTTCATTCGTTTTTTAACTTCTCAACATCAGTATTGTTTGAGAGCTACATCCTGTTAAAATTTGGATGGTCTTGCGGAGATGCTTTAATTTAGACACTAGGATCACGAGTATTAAATCATGTTGTTTGCGTTTTGATATGCTGCTTTTGCTTTTTCTCTGTCCCCATTTGCACTTGACCTGCTTAAAGTTATTTTGCCTGGAAAAGCGATCAGTCCACTCACAGTGTCACATTCATCCTGAGATTTGTCTGGATGAGCGGTTAAACCTTCATGACTGCACAGTTCCCATGAAACCTGTGTGTTTTTATGGATCTGCACACCTTTAGTCTCTTCCTTTGTGTATTGGAGTATGATTCATTAAGTAAAGGGCAGTAGTAAATCAAAATTGACCAAATTGATGCCACATTTACAGCCCACCTTTTCTGTCTGCATGTATTTTTGACAGAAATTCAGCTCTGTTTCATTCATCAGGTCTCATAATCCTTGCCATAACTAAGACGCATGTTTCCCTTGCCAATAATTCATAGAAGAGTGACATTTGGAGTCATCTGATTATTTTGCCAAGGGATGATGCATTGGGGAATAGTTAACTGAGATATTTCCAATTCTTATGATGAAACTTTTGAGCTTGTCCATGAGAAAATGTTAAATATACTTTGAATGCAATGTTAGATAAACACTTTTTTTCTGTTCTGTTGTCATTTATTATTGTTTTTTTTCTATAACTGGGTAAACATAAGTCAAGAATGGACTGGAAAGACGGTTTTGCTTTGTAAACATTATCATGTCAGTATTTTTAAATGTCCATCAAATATGAATATTTTGTCACGATTTCTTTCTTTTCAGAAATCCTCAGAGGACAGGATAGCAGAAATGGAGCGGTTACATTCAGAGGCTTTGGCTAACAAAGAACAGGAACTGAGTGCCCAGATCAAACAAGCTGTGGTGTGCCCTAGTTTTCATTTCTGTTGTAACTTATGATTAGTTAATGCAAATATTAGCTATTTGGATGTAGGTGTTTCCTAAGCTGTTTGCACCATTACTCTTTATTCGTCTCAGGAGCAGTGTCGGGAGGAATTGTTGAGGTCGGCACAGGAAAGAGAACAGCAGGCGTCTCTCGCTCTGGAAGAGGCAGAGCTTCAGAAAGCTGCAATTCAGACTGAGGGAGAGAACAAAGCCAAGGAACTACAGCTAGAGTTGGAGTCGACCAGAACAGTGAGTTTATTTGCCACCTTATCTTAGGATGGATCAGCAGGATATCCTTAATGTAGTTGAATAGCCGAATTAACTATTAGATTTGAAGCCAGCATGAATGAGTGTTTGAATGAAAGCAATGCCATATCTCAGCACTGTACATATCTTAAAATGTTTTTTTTTTTTCTCTCTTTACAGAGAATCCAAGAACTTGAGAGTTGTCTAGGTAGCACTGAAAAGGATTCTGCCAAGTCGGATGAACACTCTGTGCAACTGGAAGAGCTTAGAAAGAAACATGAGGCTGAAATAGCTGCTCTAGAAGAAGCACATAAGCAAGAGCTAGAAAAGACAAAGACAGTGGAGATAACAGCCCTTACCCAGCAGCATGATGCTGCTTTGGAGGAGCTTGTGCAGAAACATAAAGCAGAAATCGAATCTATACTGAAAGACAAGGAGGAACAGTTCCATTCCCACGTGGAAGACATGAACAAAAAGATGCTTGATAAACTGAGTGACAAACAAACCGAGATTGAGACCCTGTCTTCTGAGCTTAGTGAGGTACTGAATAGTAAACAGCAGTTAGAAGAAAGACTGTCCGCTGTGGAGACCACCAGTGAAACCACAAGACAAGAGTTTGAAGACAGACTCAAGGAAGAACAAGTAAAATATCAGGCTGAGATTGAAGCTATGAAACAGTCGTTTGCAGAGGTGGAGAAAATGCTGAAAGGAGAGATGAATCAGCTGAAGATTATGTTGGAGGAGAAGGAAAAAGCACTAGAGGAGCATGTGCTTAAAGAAATGACTTTGCAAGAAGGAAGTGTGCAGTTGGAGGAGCTCCGACTCAGGGAACAGTCAAATAAAGAGGCCCTTGAGAAATCAAGATCTCAGATAGGCACACTTACAGAAGAACTCCAGCAAACCAAGAATCAAGTGAAAGATCTTGAGCAAACCCTTGAGGCAATGCGTAATGATAGTCAGGAGAAAGAAGTGTGTCTTGAACAAAAGACAAGTGAACTTCAGGAACTTATGCAGAAGATGGAGCAAGTCAAGAGAGAACTATTGGAAAAAGAAAATTTGCATGAAGCTACCTGCAATAAAATGCAAGAGGAGCAAAACCGATTGAGAAAGCAGCTGGATGACCAGAAGAGTTCTCACGAGAAGAAACTTGAGAACATTAGGAAAGACATGGATTGCAAGCTGAAATCCCAGGAAAATAAGATGGAGAAATTAAGACAGAAACACAAAGAAGCACAGGACAAGTTGAAGAAGCAGCTTCAGGATCAAGAGGAGAATGCCAAAGTGGAGTTATCCAAGAAAGCTCAAGAGATAGAACTGAAAGACCAGCAACTAAAGGAGAAGATCCTTGAGATGGCGCAAGCAAGCTCTGAGGGCCTCAGCACCACCATGTCTGATTTGGAGGCCAATCACAAAGAGCACTTGGACAAGCTTCAGTTGACTCATAAACAGGAGCAGGAAGATCTTATCCGTCGCTGGCAGGAGAAACTCAACCAGAATGAGGAGGAGTTGCAAGAAACACATGCTCAGTCTTTGCAAGAAAAAGCCCAAGAGTTGGAGGAGATCTCTCAGCTGCTTTCGGCCAGCAGGGAAGAAAAGGAACAGGTTATGAAAGACATCCAGAACCTCAGGGAGGAGCTTGCCATGAGGGAAACCACCGTGCAAAAACTACAGACAGAGCTCAGGGAGGCTGCAAGCAAGCTAGAAAGTTTATCTGAAGGGGAGGGTTTACTTAAAAGACAAGCCGAATCCATGGAAAAGAATCTGAACCAGGCCTTGAATGAAAGAAGCCTTTTGCAGGACGAACTGAGAAAGGCTGAGGAGACTAGTAAGGAGAGATTGCAGAGTATATCTGAAGAGTTGGTAAACACCCAACAAAAGCTGAATATGCTAGAAACGTCCAAGTGTAAAGAGGGTGAAGATCTCCAGAGGAAACTTGAAGAAA
This sequence comes from Carassius auratus, assembly GCF_003368295.1. Classification (NCBI taxonomy): domain Eukaryota; kingdom Metazoa; phylum Chordata; class Actinopteri; order Cypriniformes; family Cyprinidae; genus Carassius; species Carassius auratus. The sequence continues at coordinate 2,217,011 of NC_039280.1, forward strand.
AAACTGCTGAACTCCAAAATAAAGAAAAAGAGTTCCAGACACAGTTGTGTGCCATCACAAAAGAATTGAAGCAGTGTTGTCAGGAAGCCCAGGCTAAGTTAGATGGGTTCTCTATTGACCTGTGTAAGAAAGTTGAGGAACGTGTTGGGGAGTTACAAAGCCGGGTCGTAGATCATCTGAATAAGGTCACATATCTACGAAATATTATCTTGATGAAGGACAACAGAATTAGCACTTTAGAGAAAGAACTTCAGCAGGCTTTGGATGAGAACCATAATCTAAAGAGCTCTCTTGATGAAGTGACACTTCAGTTAAGTTCAAGTTCAGAGACTCTTAAAGCCTTACAGATCGAAAGGGAGTCTCTGCAAACCGATGCAGATAATCGCTCCCAGGGACTTTCTGAGAAACACCTTCAAATGCAGCAGCTCTGTGAGGAAAAAGAACACATATCAGAAAATCTCAAAGCAAATGTTTTGCAACTCAGCAATCTAGAATCTATCATAAATGACTTGAAGACCCAGTTAGCAAGTAGCATAACTGAGAAAGAGCAAGCCATATCTCTGCTGAATCAGCAGCACAGTGAGGACAAGGAAAGAGTAACATGCCAGATGGGGGAGACGGTGGAAAGGCTAGAAAAAGAGAAGACCTCGCTTCAAGAGCAGGTAGACTCACTCAGGAATAAGTTCTCTGAGCTTAAAAAGAAGTTCAGTCAGAATCACAGCACTGTTAAATCTCTTCAAGATAAAGTTGCAGACATGGAGAGGCAGATTGCGACAAAGGACGGACAACTTCAGATGCTCACTGCCAGCATTGACAATCACTCCATTACCAAGTCCGAGATGGACCAGGCTCTTAATGAGAAAGAACAGAGGGTTCATGCCTTGACCTCAGAGCTAGAAAGCTGCTCAAAAAAAGTTTGTGATCTGGAGGAGCAGCTAGAGTTGCGGACAAAAGAGCGGGAACAGCTCGCAGCTGATTTGCAGCAGCACCTTACTATTAGGGAGAATGAAAAGATTGAGTTGATGAAGCAGGTGCAGGAAGCTCAGGACCAAAGCTCTCAAAATGGTGCCCTAATGCAGAAAACTGAGCAAAGTCTTCAGTCTTTGAGGAAAGACGTTGAAACTGCCAAGCAGGAACTGGAATCCCAGCGGAAAGACTTTGAGAGGGAGAAGACTGATATTCTGAGGGCGAATGAAGAGGCTGTGAAGGCAGCACAAGAAAAGGCATCCGCTGAAACGGCTGGTAAAGTAGCTGAGTTGAAGAAGAAGGCAGAGCAAAAGATCGGCATGATTCGTAAACAGTTGACGTCACAAATTGAGGAAAAGGAGAAGGCTATCAAAGCCTTGCAGACGCAGTTGGAAGCCATGAAGCAAATCCATAATGAAAAAGAACAACGTATAAAGGCTCTAGAGGAAACTGAGAGGTCAATGGAGGAGGCCACTGCAAAATTGAAGGAAGAGCATGCAAAACATCAACAGGAATTACAGCAGAAAGAAAACGAGGAAAGTCAGGCCTCTCTGCATAACTTAAAAGATATCTATGAAGAGAAGCTTGCTGCTCTTCGTAAAGACTTTTCTGCAAAAGAGGAGCAATCTGCTACTGCTGCTATAGAAGCTTCTTCAAGAGTTGGAGAGCTTGAAACCAAACTCTCAGAATCGATTGAGCAGATTGCAAACTACCAAACTGAGGTAAGTCGCCTTAAAGCAGACCTGCTTGAACAGACAACTCGAGTGCAGGAGCTGCAGCAGACTTGCTTGGATCTTCAAGAACAGATCAAGGAGAAACAGATTGATGAAGTTGAGAAGGAACATGTTTCTGTGCAAATGTCCAGCAGTAGATTGGGAATGGAGCCAACAGCGTTAGTGGCCAAGGAAAACATGCATGCTATCAGGAACCAAGATGATTGGACAAGTCAAAAGGACTTGTTGGTGAAAGAATATGAGGAGAAACTCCAAGATTTGCAGCAGAGGTTACAAGAGAAAGAAAATGAGCTAAAAGCACAACAGAGTTCACCTCAAGAAAATGGCGAGACTGTTAATGAGTGCCTAATCAACAATACAAACACCTCAGAGAATGATCTTCAGAGAAAGCTAGTAGAGGCTGAGAACGAGAAGCAAAAGCTCCACAAAGATTTCTCCAGACTACAGAAAGACCTTCGGTCTCTAAGGAAAGAGCATGAGAAGGAGCTGGAATTCCTGAAGAAGGAAATGGCTGAGGAGACCGAGAAAAAGCTGAAGTAAGATTTATGTGACAATTTTAAAGACCGATTGTAAATAAGGATGCATATTTTATGCTACAATATTGTTATCAGGGTTCACATGGTTGATCTTTTCAGGCTCGAAATGGAAGATATGGAATTGAAACACAATTCTGCTCTTAAGCAGTTGATGGAGGAGTTTAATACTCAGATGGCCCTGAAAGAAAAGGAACTGGAAGGTCCTGTGAAGGAAACCATTGGTAAGAGGAACATGTAACTTATTTCCTAGAGTCTCCTAGAACTATTTTCAGACTCTACTAGGTGTGGGCGATATACCGAACTATAGAAATTTGAACTATCGTCTCTATCACGGTTTCAGGCTCCAATGACATTGCTGTGCTGTGTGGTCACTAGAGCTGCAACTAACGATTATTTTCTCTGTCGACTAATCTAACGATTATTTTTATTACAATAAATAATAAATCTGATGTTCTTTTTTTTAAATTAGCTAATGAATCCTTTGGATAACTTTACAAAAAAAAAAATATATAAGTACAACTTCTAATATAATATTTCAACCTTTATTCATTTTCAACCAATGTGGTTGAAGTTTTTACAGTATAAAATATAAAATAAAATATAAAATAATAAAGAGGAAAAGAAAATTATTTTACTATGGTAAATATGAGTTTATGATAGCGTTTATAATTAAACCACAGAAGCCATAAATTTACAGTTGTCTGAGACGTCATAAAATGTTCTTTAGCATCACAAACCATGAAATGTATTCAGGGTTCTGCTATGGTTTAGCATGGTTCCCAGAGATCTGGAGCTGATTCGGGGTAGCTCGGTGGTCTGTGACTGTTGTCTCGCGGCGCGCTGTCTTTTAAGGGGCCGTTCGCATATCACGTCTTTTGCGCGCTCAAGTTCGTTATTTCCAATGTAGGCGCGGGACAAGCGTGCTCATAATGGATGCTACGCGGTCGCGACGCGCTCGTTTTTTCCAGGCGTGTCCGCACCGCATCGAGTTAAAAACATCTCAACTTTTCAGAATGCCGCAAGCGCAAGAATATCAGACCTGAACCAGGAAGTTGGTCACCAGATCACACGGTAACCAGTTAAACCGTTACACCGGAGAGCGCCAAGATGTTTTCCTCTGAGGTGCTCGCGCATCGCAGTTGTGCTGCCGTGGTACACCATGTTGGTTTTGCAAAGGGAACAAAGGGCCATTTTATTTGTCCTCTGTTTAAAGTATTCCCATACTTTTGATAACAGTGGTCTCTGTTTTTGTGATAGAATGCAACTTTCTCCGTTCCCAGTTTGGCATTACGCTTGATGTAAACAAACAGTGTGACGCGTCGACGCATTTCACGCTCGTCGACCTATTTTTGTAGTCGACGTAATCGATGACGTCGACGCGGCGTTGCAGCACTAGTGGTCACAAAAACGTTTACACACATTTTAAGCATTACAGTTAAAAAACAAGTGATTTTAAGCCGTTGAAATGCAATCAGCAGTGAAAGAGAACTAATTTCGCTATATGCATGTGATCTCTGTGTTGCGCATGCATGAGAACACGGTGCTCATAGAGCATTGGTTTATTGATAAGACGTATTTTTGCCAATTTATTGGCCTTGAACGGTTAAATACACACACTTGTATATGTCAAAATTAGGGCTGGGCAAATAATTGAATGCGATTTTCATGCGCATCTCATCAGTAAAGCGGGTTCTGTGATTAGTAGTAAATTTCCAGCACGTGCTTTCAGATGAAGCGGCATTTAATAAACAGAGCCGTAGTTCACTGACTGGTCTTAAATGAAAGCAAACAGCTGAGAAAGAAAGCTCATGTGTAATGGTATATTGGATCTGGGCAGCTCTTAAAGTGACACCTGTCTAATATTCCTTCTGTCTGTTATTCATGTTTATCAAACGACAAAAGTGAGAAAATCTCTTGCAGCTCTTGACTAAATCACTTTTGTAACTTTAATAATAATAAATATATATTTAATTACACACTGTAAAGAATACTCGTTGTTTTTATACATTTCATTTATACAATGTTTTGCACGGCTTTTTTTCTATTGGTTGTAATTAGTTTCTTATTTAATTGTTGACTATCTACTTGTCATCAGTGAGTTAGAATTTTTTTTTTCTTAGTTTTTCGTCATATTGATACTGATGGCAAGAATTCTGAAATTCATGAAAAAAAATAAAAGTGATATAAGATTTTGGTCATATCGCCCACCCTAGGCTCTACAGTGTATTGTTTATTGCTCATGCATGGTAGTTCTGTTTTCTGGACAACTACTATGATGGCTATAATACCATGGCATAGCGTTCTTTGGAGTGGAATGCAGTGCAATTGTATGTATTAGGTCGTTTAGATATATTTAAAGGAATAGCTCATCCAAAAGGGAAAAATTGGCAGCATTGGTCCATATTTATTTATTTATTTTTGTATTAAAGGAGCGTTGTGAACATTGTTTGACATTTTGTTTCTTGAACAAAGAAAATCATATTGCTTTTGGAGCAATGTGAAGGACGTATAATGCTGAATTTCCACATTGGAATGAAGTACTCCTGTGAGTAAAACCAAAATATTGTTAAAAATACTGAATAAGATCAAGTACAAAATTCTTGGAAAGCACTGTGGACATGAAAAAACTGTGTTTTCATAGTTCACATTTGCTGATTTACTGGCCTCAGGAAATATGAAATTTGAAATTCATGATTGGTTTACCATGTGTTTCCAATCCTGCCATTTAATGCATCCAGTCTGGAAATGAGTGGTTTACACTCAGTGGTTGTAACTTCATGGTGACCTTCTTACTGTACTTTCCCGTTTATTATTTCCACACAGAGAAAGCTCAGGGTGTTGAAGCTGAGCTTATAACTACACATGGAGATGAAGTCAGTCAGCTTCAGAAAACAATCGCTCAGAAGGAAGAAGACCTGAACAGAATGGTTCAGCGTTATGAACAGGTCCTTCAGGTACAGCAAAATAATGTGAAACTGAATCTTTTGTATGTAATTGTGAGTTAATGACCAGCAGATGTATTATACGTTCAACTTTATAGAAAGTCACAGGAAGAATTTACTGGAAGTTTATCGCTTTTGCTAAATTCCCCCACATAAAGTCAGTAAGTTCAGGTTTCAGCTAATAGTTTGTGAATCATCAGGAAACACTTAGCACCTCAGACTTTCCCTAGAGCTGTAGGGAATGATGCAGGCCTTATGCTGCTTACTTCCATCCTGACAGAGAAGTATGCATTGCTAACTATTTGTGATAGGATTATTTCTGTATCATATACATCTAATTGTTTTAAGATCCAAGTTTATGACCTGAAAATGAATACAGTATGGCAGCACTGTAAGATGATTTGGACAGAAAGTGCACGTTTGCTCAGAGTTTGTTCTCCCTGTAGAGTCGGGAGGTGGAGATGGGCGACCGCGTGTGGGAGGTGCAGAAGGAGTTAGAGGAGCTACAGCAGAGGAGTCTCAGTGTCCCTCAGGTACAGTCACCGTTTACACACCATGTCCTGCTGGGAGCCATTCATTTTTGTATTTTATATGGATATGCATTCAAATTAGACTTGTCATTTTTATTTAAATCTTAATTTTATGCAAATGTAATTCTTAAAAATATTATGCTATTAAACATACAATCCAATTTATTTCTTTTTTTTATTAAAATTATGTTTAGGTTTATATCGTATATAGTGGTATGTTAGAGTATATATGTTAATTAATTTATATATATATATATATATATATATATATATATATATATAAAAAAAGCCTTTAAAGTTTTCCAAATGATTTCTTAGCAATGCATATTACTAATCAAAAATTAAACTTTTATATGTTTACAGTAGGAAATTTACAAAATATCTCCATGGAACATTATCTTTACTTAATATTCAAATTATTTTTGGCATAAAATAAAAATCTATAATTTTGACCCTTACAATGTATTTTTGGCTGTTGCTAAAAAAATATACCCCAGAGACTCAAGACTGCTTTTTTGCTCCAGGGACATATATAAATAAATATATAAGTATTTTACTCTATTTTAAATAATAGAGTACATTTGATTAAAACTGAAAGACATGATTAAAGTAATAAATCTTATGACGTTTATTTCTCTATCTTTGCCATCAGCTTGAAGCATAAGTGTTTGCTCAAGTTATACTTCATGTTTGTTGAGCTTCATCAATAAATCTAACATACAAAGTGTAGTTTCCCAATAAAAATTTGATTTATAAATAAATGAACCATTAAAGTCATAGTTCTCAATGACTCTCAAAGTCTTTTTTTTTTTTTTGCAATGTCAAAATGTCAAATGTCAAAATGTTTTGAAATGTCAAATCAGGTGAATGTGTTGTCAGTGATAAATTTAATGTTATTAACCTAAGAAGTTAACATGGACAGCCAAGTCTTACAAGGGACTGTCTTAGACTTTAGTCACATAATAGACTTAATTTTCAGACTTTAAATTGCAATATAATAGTCTCAATCCAGAATAGAAAAAAGGAATGAATTTCCTGAAAAGGCTTGGAATGCGTCCCTGAGAAAGAGGCTTTAAACAGACCGTCTCTGTTCTCAATTAACCCCTCAGAGAGCATCCTGAGCGCTTAGATTTATGCCATGGTGGTGCTCTCAGGCGAGCACTGCATGCTTGGAAAGAGGTAAAAAGTTGAGCCTTGTTCAGGATAAAGTGGTGCTCGTGTGTTTTCGGTGCGGTTACAAAGCGCTCTCTCACTGTGCACCTCTGGAGCTCATGCTGCATTTTTGCAGTATGATGTCACAAGTCTGTGGGCGAATGCAACTCAGAAAAAAATTGTTTGTATGTTAATATTTGCATTAATGCAGTTCTGTGACCTGCCGATTCTGTTTTGTGTTTCAGGGTCTTGAAGAGCTAAAGGTAGGTTTTATTTACTTTATTTTTTCAGTAAGAAATTCATACTGTTATTCAGTAATGATGCATTAAATTGATCTTAAAGAGATTTATAATGTTACAGAAGATATCTCAAATAAATGCTGTGCTTTTATTCATCAAAAAAATCACAGTCCATTTTCAACACTGATAATACTAATAAGAAATGTATTTTGAGTGTCAAATCAGCATATTAGAAAGATTTCTGAAAGATCGTGTGACACTGAAAACTGGAGTAATCGTGCTGAAAAATCAGCTCTGCATCACAAAAATAAATTAGATTTTAAAATATATTCAAGTAGTTAATAGCTATTTCAAATTGAAATTTTTTTTTAACAATTTTACTGGTTTTACCGTATTTTTGATCAAATAAATGCAGGTTTAATGAGCAGAAGAGACTAACCCAAAGTTAAAAAAGAGTTTTGTTCCTCAAGATGTTGCTCTCACTTTCCACTTGTTTATATTTTTGACCTCTGGTCTTTTTCTTTGTTCGTTCAGGTTCAGCTTGCAGAAAAGACCACCATGTTGAGCGAGGCCAGGCTAAAAGAGCAGGAATACCACGACAGGGTAAGTTACAGAAGACCGAGAGCTTAGCTTGTTGGGTGTCTGAACCACTAAACAGCTAATAAACGGCTATAAACATTGTTGACCGTTTAACTAACTTCAGCTTGCTCAGCAGGATTCTCATGCTTGACATGAACAAGAAAACTGACCATAGTAGAAGCTAGAAATGCTTGTGTTTGCATGCTTGCACATAGTATGTTTTAACCCTGAGAAGTGTTAGCAAATGGCAAACTTAAGTAGCACACAAAATACAAAATAGAAGGCAAAGAGAAAGAATGAGAGGAGCGTTTACCAACTTTCCCAGAGCTCCTGCACTCCTCCAGCTGTGTAAAACCGAAATAAGATTAGATTCATTACACCGCACATCTGTTTACTCTTATATCACCCTTACAAACAGTTACAGCAGTGTTCATGCTGTTACTCTCGCCCCACACAAACGCAAACTCACACAGGAGGCACAAACTGCATGTGCCTTTATTGTTATAACCCGGCTTCACCCTGAGCCATATGTTGCTAGTGAAGGGGAAGTTAACAGAAAATCCTAACCTAATTCGATGTTCCTTATCAGAAATGACTGGCCTTTTAAAAAATATTGGATTATCAGCAAATTTTGGATTCAGTATTTTTACCATCTTGTTTTCTTTACATTAGCACAGGTTCTGTATCTGTTTGATTGTCGGTTTCACTGATCTGATTACAAAACCCCTGCTAATTGAAAGAAAACCAGTTGATAAAAAGATTGAATTCAATATTTGGTGCTAATATTAGCATAATGAGAAATTTTGCAAGCAGGTTTTTTTTTTTTTGTTTGTTTTTTTGAACACAAGTGTAATTTTTGTTAAGTTGTTTTATCCTGTGTGAGCAAAGACAATTAGCTAGCATTTTCAGGAAAGAAAAAGCAATCCTCTACAGTCTGCTAAATGCATTAATGTAAAATGTATTATGCGTATTTCCTCTTATTTAATTTCTAAAACTTTTATACATATATAAACACCAACTTGAGTTCTTTAAGATCAGTTTTGCACTATATATGCATATTCTTCATTTTCAGATTCATGCACTAGAAGACAAACTAAGACGCTCCCATAAAGCCACAGTGGTGACTCACCTGGGAAGCTCATATAGAGGTAAATAACCGTTAACATTTTATTTAAAGATGGATTTTGAATGGTATATCGTCTAGCTATGGGCATGCAGAACAATGTTTCTAAAGCAAGCTGTTATCCAGCTGTCATTTACTGTCTTATTTATCTGTTTGTAATATGAATTTGGGGGTTTTAGCCACCTAGTGACAGTAAAATGCTTGTCAAGTATCTCCTGTAACTCCCAGAGGTTAATGAATGATGTGGCACACTGACCTTTGGCGGATAAACCCCACCTTCACTCTCACTAGCTCTGAGCGCTCAGTCATCGCAGGAGAGCCGTGCTTTAACACCCTGCTATCAATCACACACATATGCAGAGCTTAAACATATGGGCAGCTATTGGAGAAAATCTGCCCCTCCACAGCCCTTCCCTGCTGGTGTAATAAAGAGCTCATCTCTGAAACTAATGCTTTTCACAGACTCACTTTCTCCCCAGATTCAGACGGCCGTCTCAAAGATCTGCTGTGTCTTTTATACTTGCACTGTTGAAGACAAGAGCAGTGTCAGCATCAGCATCAAAACAACACCTTTTGAGTTACGGGTGTGATAATGCCGACTACATTTTAGGTATTTTAAGTCATTTAAGAACAATATAATATTAAATCGTAAAATAAAGCAATTTGCCTTGTTTTTAAACATTCACTATTGTTTTAGAAAGAAAAAACTTTTCATCAAGGATGCATTAAATTGGGACTTTGAAGACATTTACAATGTTACAAAAGATTTCAAATAAATGCTGTTCTTTTGAACTTTTTATTCATCAAAGAATCTTGAAAAAGAACATTTATCAGTATCTACAAAAATATGAATCAGGTTTTATCTCTGATCATGTTTCTTGAACAGAAAATCAACATATTTAAATGATTTCTGAAGATCATGTTACACTGAAGACTGGAGGAATGATGCTGAAAATTCAGTGCTGCATCACAGGAATAAATTACACTTTAAAATGTCTTCAAATAGACAACTGTTACTTGAAACTGTAATAATATCCCAAAATATTACTGATTTTGAAAGCTTAAAATGAGACGTTATTGAACACCAAAAAACAGCAACCTTGAAAGACTCGACTGGAATCTCAATTTCAACACAATTTGACATTAACAAGTTGCTAAAATTAAAAAGAAACCCTTATTGGATAAATCTTTTTTATTTGTTCACAGATGTTGTTGCAATGCTTTCTGCAGTTGCTTAATCTACAAAATATTCTTGCAATGCTGAATTTGTCTTCATGTTGGGAGTGTGATGCCTCACAATGCTATCTAGTTAGGTGGCTCACTAGGTTTAGGAGCCAGCCTCTCTCGTCCCATAAACCACATTAATAATCCTTCTAGATATATTTCCAGATGACTTTGTCCTTTGAAGATATCTCCATCTTTGACATGAAGCAAAGCAATCCGTCTTCATACACAAACGAACCCATCCGTTTCTCCTCTGGTCTTCAGCTTATCTGTGTGGCCTCTACATTAAAGGGACAGTAGCTTATGAAGTCTTTTAGACCTTCTGACTGCCTCCCATGAATTACTCATTATTCAGGAAATGCCACATAAACGACCTGTATTTAATTATATGTTTGTTAGAGTACTGAAATGATTTACGGTGGTGCTTTGTTTTCTCTGCATTGATATCTGTATTATTAATGGAGTTTAAGCATGTGCTAATGGCGATCGTAAACCAGTCCCTCTGTATCATTCAGACTGCATTGCTCTGGAGATGAGACGGATCGGTGTTGGCCCAGCTGGGCTGATCTGGGGTCAGTTGGACAGGTCAGGTTATTTATTAGCCCCTCATTTCTCCATGCTTCCTGATCAAAGGCCTGTTTGTGTTCAGCGACACCTTGAGTTCCCCATGTCTCCGTCAAGCACTCAGCTCGGGTTAAATGGGCTTTCCAGAAGACACACGGCTCCTGCTAATTGCCAGTCATTCACTGGTGTAACGAGGCAGGACGGCTGACTGATCGGTTGTACCTCCTTTGCTGTTTGTGCACGCTAGATACTGTAATGCAAAAGTCAGTTTGACTTAAAAAAAAACAGGAATTGGTTAATCCTTACATCACTTCCATGAGACGTTACTGAAGATTTACTGCACATCTGGGGCGCTTGCGATGCTTCAGATGTGTACCACATGTGCGTATTGTTTTTAGCAAGAGCATGTACAGTATTGTTCAAAGGTTTGGGGTCAGTAAGATTGTGTAAATGTTTTTGATAAAATCCACTTCTGCTCGCTCACCAAAGCTGGATTTATTTGATTTAAAACGCAGTAAAATGTAAAATATTATTACAGTTTAAAATACTAGTTTTATATTTTAATTTGTGATCAAAGCTGAATTGCTCCAGTCTTCAGTGTCACGTGATCCTTCAGAAATCATTCTGATTGATATGCTGATTTGCTGCTCAAGAAATATTCTTATAATCATCAATGTTAAAAACCATTGTGCTGCTTTTTGGTGAAATCCATGAATTTTTAGCATTCTTTGTTTTATAAAAAGTTAAAAAGAACATTATTGATTCGAATGATTGATGTATTTTATTGTCATGTTTGATCCATTCGTTTTTTTTGTCATTTATCTCGTGCATCTAATGCATCATTTTTCATGAGATACAAAACTGTTCTTCTCCCCAATTAACAGATAAACAGTTGTGTTTTTTTTCTAAATGTGAGGAGTTGGGTGTAGTGGATGAGCTGTGCTGGTTGGTTAATGTTGTGTTGTTCTCTTCACGTCATGTTTTCCATGGCATCAACAGCACAGAAACATGCCCTGCCCATCGCCAGCTTTATGACTTTTTCTTTTCTAAACTCTAGTTGGTTTTTGTTCATTCATGGTCTCAACGTCTCCTGTTCCGTTTCTGCTCTCACTTCTTTATCCATTAAACGCAGGATGGAAAACGGAAAGGCCCCCACCTCGACTGAGCCTAAGCTTCTTGTGTTTAGCCACAATGCTTTCTTTATAGTGTTCCAGTGCTGCTGCGAGCCGGCGCTCTTAATTACAGCCGCTGGAAGTGATTTACAGCCTGATTATTGCCACGTAATGAATGAATTGAGTGTATGAAGGCTTGCTTATCTTATTGATGTCAAAGCAAGGGAAAATTGTCCTCAATCACCAGCACACATTCAGAAAGAGCTTATACTTCAGATTTGAAACCACCCTCTAAACTGAGGTATTAAACTCGGATTCATAATTTCTTCTGCATGCTTAAAAATAGAGGTTTGAAAAAGGGGTTTTCATCGTGCAACAGTGAAAAAAGTGTGCACTAGCATCATGGTAAACGTTCAATCTAAAAGTCTAGTTGCATTTGTAGCACTGCACATATTTTCATATCTGATCATGTGATTTTTTTATTCTTTGCATCATGTCTAACTCTCTTGGATCAACTCTTAGAAGATGCTGGTTGGTGTTGATTTATAAGTTCATCATCTGGCTGCTCTGGTTTTGATTATGTTCAGCAGAACGAGTGAATGAGGGACCAGTCATGTTTTTGAACGAGCTGTGCTTTAAAAGAAAGCAACTGTTTCTTCTTAAACTGAGCTTAATATCACTAATGATCTTAGATACTCTGATTATGATGAATCTGCTGTTTAATTGTTTCTACAGATATGTCACACAACAGCGCGGACCCCTTCAGCGAGCCGACTGAATTCGAGTACCTCAGGAAGGTCATGTTTGAGTACATGATGGGAAGAGAGACAAAGGTACATTTCAGGGGTTATTATTACACTTTACAATGATGTCGTTCGGTGAGGGACTGTTTTGGGGTCTTACCATTATGCAGTTTTATAAAAAAAATTACGTTTACTTTTAAAAATAAAGTGTGATAGAAAATCCAGAAATATATGCTGGTCAAGCTTAGGCACTTAGAAACTTTATCAATGTATATTTACATTTAATTTATATATAAAAAAAAAAAAAAGGTAGGGATGGCTATTGAAAATCATGTTTATTAAAATAAAGTCGAAATAAAGTGAATTATAAATATTAGATGAAAAACTTTGCTGCTCTGGCAATTAAAAGTTAAATCATTTGAAGTGCTATAATTACAAAAACAAAATAATTACATTAAGCACTAACTAACATAAACCATAAATCTGAAAATATAGAAATAAAAGCTTATTTAAAATATTAACAAATACTATGTAGATACTAAATAAATGATACGTTCCAGATAAATAATATTAAAATAATGTAAGTTTGAGTGACAATTTCCAGATTTTTTTTTTTCAAGCATCTTTTGAAATATTGGTAATATCAGCTACTATGCCTTAATATATTTAGCCAACGCATTAAGCTTAAAATGTTAAGTTGCTGTATATGTAGGAAAGACCCATTTACAGATAAACAACTGTTTAAAATAATAATTATGCGTATACATGTTGTAAAACTTTCTTATTATCTCCCACAATGCACAGTTTGTCCCCACGTAATAATAATGGCGTTTGTTAGAGGAAGGATGCAGTAAATAAGTGTGACGGGGAGTCCGGATGAAAGCCTGTGAAATGATTCATTCCCATGAAAACCCAGTGAGATTCCCCCTCACTGCTAATAAACAGTCAGGTCTTTATAACATCACAACAGACATCCCTATCCATTGTTGTTAACCAAAACTATGAAAAAATCTTTCATTAACTGAAGAAAAGCCAACTTAAACAAGTTTAGAAATTAGAAAAACTGAAATAAAATAAGTATAAATAAAACAAAATATTATTAAAACTTACATTACACGTAACACTTTAAATATAAAAATAAATACAATAATAAATCTAAAATAAAATAATGAAAATATTAAATACTATAGTTCCACATATTCATATATGCTCTCTCTCTCTCTATAAAAACAATTTATAAAAATGAAAGCACATACAATGACTGAATAAAAAACTAAACAAAAAACATTATTATAATTTTTTTATTAATATAATTTATAGAAATTAAAAGAATATATATATATTTATAGAAATAAAAATAATAGCTACTATAATTAGGGATGCACGATATTGGATTTTGACCGATATTCGATATGCCGATATTTTCAAAATAATTTTGGCCGATACCGATATACAAATTTTTCGCCTGATATATTTAAACTTAAATTTTACTGAAGAGAAATCCATGTATCTCTTCTGTACTGATTCTACCATAAATATATTATTTTACAAATGTAGACAGACATTCACACCTGAAAAACAGGTCTTGGTGCTGCTCAGGATGACGGCTCTTAAGATGTGTAATCATATTTGTAGTGTTGAAAGACTGTTGTTTTACACCTCCTCGCATCAATTGTGCTTTACAAATATTGCAAATAGCAACTTTGTTATCTATTTGACAGATCTCGAAATGCCTCCACACAGCTGACATATTGTAAGTTTAAGTTTTTGGCGCTCAAGCTACGTTTATGGTCGTCGCGCGCGCACATGCCCCCCTATCGGTTTGGCTCATCGGCAGAAATATTCATATCGGCCGATGCCGATGATGGTCATTTTAAGCTTTTATCGACCGATACTGATGTTGTGCCGATATTATCGTGCATCCCTAACTATAATAGTATATAAACGTTTCTGCAATTTGCGTTCATGCATGTATGCTTCACTCCTTCATGTTGTTTTCCTGTTAAACTGTTAACTCCAACCTATGATGAGACCCCTCTAGTTGAATAAAGACCTGTTAGTAGAAAATGGGGAACAGGACTGATTAACACATGTAATCATTTTAAAAGCTCATTTACAGTCTCTGGTCCCAATTTGACTGCCATAGTATGTTACACACTTTTTAAAAAATATCTTGCTGCAAATTAAGGGTGGGTAAATGATGAGAAAAATTACATTGTAATTCCTTGCTCTTAAATAAAATGCTGTAATGTTTATATATTTAATATATTTCAGCTTCATCTCATTTTTCTTGCTCCTTCAGACAATGGCCAAAGTTATAACATCCATGCTGAAGTTTCCTCCGGACCAGGCGCAGAAGGTTCTGGAGCACGAGGATTCCCGTGTGCTGGTGAGTGTGTCTTTAGTGTGCTTCAGAGACTCTCTGTAACTCTCCTTATGTTACCAGACGGACTCAAACAGTAAGCACCGATGCTCAGCCTGCCGTTCATGTGCAGAGAGGGAGCCCATCAGATGCTAAATGAAGCACATATGTGTTTCTTATCAAATATTTGATGGTTAATTATCAGATTCCTGCGGTGTGGTCACCGTTTCCTTTCCAATTGAAATTGCTTGTTCGCTTCTGTAACAATTGTGATAGCCAATTGCCTTTAGTTTACACTAGCGATTAGATTTATTTTAATGATTTTGAAAGAACTCTCATCATTTATGCAATCTCATTGCATTTATTTGATAAAAAAAAAGTAAAACTAAAATATTCTGAAATATTATTACAATTTATGATAACTGCTTTATTTTTATTTTTTTTAATTTTTTTAATGCAATTTATTTCTGTGATGAGCAGCTGTATTTTAGCATCATTACTATAGTTTTCAGTGTCACATGATCTTCAGAAATCATTCTAATATGCTGATTTGTTGCTCATTTCTGATTATCAGTGTTGAAAACAGCACTGCTTCATATTATTGTGGAAAAAACTGGTACATTTTATTTTCAGGATTCTTTAAGAATAGAAAGTTCAAAAGCTCAAAATTGGTTCAGAATTGAAAAATGTTTCCAACATAATTTACTGTCATGTTTGACCAATTCAGTGCATCCTTTCAGAATAAAAGTATGATTTTTTTCAGACTGTACTATACATCCATGATTTTCTACTTGCTATTTAAATTATTTGTATTTGTGCATGTGAAATGCATCTTCTTGCAGTAACTGAGCTTCTGTTTTACAGCCTTGGCTCCGGTAAGATGGAACCAGAACGTGCTGCTGCTGCTGAGAGATGCTACTGACCTGAAAGAGCCTGCTCTACTTCTCCGTGTGTGTGTGTGTGTGTACACGAGTAATAGTACCAGGGAATTTGGTTAGATTCAGAAATTGAAGCAATGTAAAGAATATTCTTAAATTTGTAGCTTGCCAGAAATAATTTATCAAATGTATCTTTCTTGCTTTCTCTTTTTATTTTATTATTATTATTTTTTTAGGGTATACGGTTCTTTCTTTAAAGCTGCGTTTCTATGATTTGACAACTTGTGCAATAAGTTTGACTGTAAGTTTCAGTTTGGTCGATTCTCTGCTTTCTTCCTGAATTATTTCATTTTTTATGTGTTTTTCTCTGTTTTAAGGTTAGATGAAATTACCCTTGAACTATCTGCAAGGCACATGTACGATATAAAGACACCGGCTCATAGTATGCTGATTGTTTATTATGTTTTTGTAACTTAATACTGTATTTTCGGGGGAAACTGACTAACTAGAACCACACTTCATATTGTAAATAATCATTGTTGGGAAAAAAAGGCTATAAAAATCTCTGTCATAAGGCACTTTGAGGCAGTTAATACATTTTAAGACAACTAATAAAGTTTTATTTACAGTACATTGAAATCCTCTTCTCTCTGCATGCAGAAGCTCTTGTAACACTGATCTATGTTTCGGTTGTCAGGTAAGACCTGATCCTCAATATAATATAGTCACTGCTGGCCAAATAATGTATAAATGTGCAAAATTGTGGTACTAAATTATTACCACAGTCATTTACCATGATTTTACATTTATATTTCAGTAATAATATTACAGTTGCCATCCATAAAAAAGTATTTTGTTTATATGTGAATATATTAATATGAATGAATACACACATATAGATATTTAGATTGATACATAACAGAATATAAAAATCACCATTTTATCTTTTTCACATATGCTCTTTAGAATTAGCCAAACAAGGAAAATTAAAAAACAAGGATCTCCTTTTTAAATAGACATGGGTGTATACTCTTTCATACACTTTTAACCAAACTTATTCCACAGACAGTATGCTAAACTAATGCGCTGCAGTACTGAGCGCTGTCGCTAGGTGTCGCCAGTGGAAGCGGCGCTGTTGTAATGTGAAATGTGATGCTCGTGCGTAACACACGCGTCAGCGCGAGCGCGGCGCTTTAATGCCAAGAGAAACTCCAGAGACGCAACAGACTGAGCAGCAGAAGAGAAGAGCATGCAATGAGAGCGCTGTCCTGACCCAAACCTCCGACTCACAAACTCAAACCCCGTGTTTGCATGTGTTTGATTCCCAACTTTAAGAGAAGGACGTGGTGTAGTTGTATAAATGTAGTTTTTATTCCCCATTAACTGTGAAACTCTAGACAGATTTAACAGCTTTTATAAAGTTCTCATCAGCACTGAGGATGCGCAACAGAATGACGGGACTTTCTACGCGGAACAGACGCCCTTTGGATGTTTTTGTGTGTTTGTGTTTGGTTTCTTTGGCTTATTCCTTCAACATTGACTTGCAACACACCTTGGTGTTCCGAGGACCAAATACGACGTTTTTTGGATATTCAGTCTTGGAGCACGTACATGACAACACACGCTGGTGAGTACATAATCAGAGGCAGAATTAACATGCATACAGTCAGTTATGCGTGTTTATAGATGCTTAAATTAGTATTCGAACATTACAATGATTTTAAATGCGGTCTGAGTCTTCAAAGGAACTTTTTTTTTTTTTTTTTTTTTTTGTCTCACGCAACTCAAATTGTCTTTAGGGACGCCTGGCACAGTAAGCCAATGCTCAACTATCCTAAGGCTGTATAAAAATAAAAGTTGTATGATATATAAATCCATAATGAACAATCAGTGCATCCGCTCGAGCGCTCTTCTGTTGCCAAGGTTACCTCCTCCTCAGGTAGACGTCACTTTTCTCGAGCATCAGGTGAACATAATCGCGTTGACAGACTTTTGTGGTCATTGAAATCTTCTTAATGACATATGGATAATTAAATAAGTGGTCTAAATGTAAGCTATACTTTAAAAACCTCTAGCTATCTGAATAAATAAAATCGATAAATGTCATCACGTTGATGACTCTGGCACAGTACGTCAAATTAAAATATCTTAATTACAATTTTTAAACAGTTTTGTATTAAATAAATATGTAATGAAGTTATAAATAACTACTAGAGTAACGTTACTCACTTTTTGCACGTTTAGCGAATGGAGAAACGTGAATTATTTACGTTTTCTGTGTGAATTGTCATTTTAATTTTAATTTATCTTGTTTATGGGTTGTCACAAGTGACTCCAAAATATCATTCGGACTGATTAATCATGTATATTATTGCGTTAGATGATAAAATGTCAAACCGAGTTGCATATATTTTGGAACTATTTAATCTATTAGAAATTCGTTTCAAACCAAGTTGAGCAAAAAATTACAATAATATGCAATAAATATCCTTCTGCATTTGGACAAAGAAATTTGGTTAGATGTTTTGTTGTCTAATCTAATACAATGTATTATGCATGCAATTCTTTTGCATTACACAACTCGGGCTAACCAACATTGGTTTCCCTTTCTTTTGCAACTCAACTCTTGCCATTACATTCCAAACATGCAACTTTAAAATAAATAAATAAATAAAAATCTCTTGTGACTGTACAGATGTTAAGACTTTTTTTCTTCCAAGGGCTGTCCTGAAGTTTAAACGGAAACACTGGCCAGCGCCCAAATCATTGCCTGTGCTTCAGTGGAGATAATGATGTAACCGAGTTCTTGCATCACTGAATTGTAGAGACAGTATGACAAGGCACAACCACCTCCAGTGCTAATTCACTTATAAGACAGCCCTATTATTCATCTTTGACACTTACAGACAAAACAAAGACCAACAAAGAATAGTTTTATATTGACCATATTCTGTCTGTTGTCTCAGGTAACCAGTATTGTGAGGTCAGACGTTGTGTGGTGATGTACAGTGACAGTGTGTTTCTCCTGACGTCTGTAGGATTGTGGTCGGGGCTCCCAGAGCCAACTCATCATTCAGCAGTTCAGTTCAGTCGCCCGGAGCCATATACAAGTGTCGGATCCGCAACAACCCAGAGCAGCGCTGCACTGAGATGGACCTCGGCAGAGGTGTGTGTGTCACATGATCTCACCAATACCCAAAGTACACTGTAGATCTTACTTAACCCTCATAACATACAGTAAATTCACATAAAGCTCTCTATATACAATATACAGCAGTTCTCCGCTATGTGATAGTTTAAATCATTCGGAAATGTGACTATATTATTCTCAGGCTCTAAATATAAAGTTGGATATATTATTATGCTCTGCATTAAATAGTAAATCTTAACTGCTCCTTTTTGTCACAAAAAGTAACTATATAATCGTCTGGCTCTTTATATAAGGTTGGATATAAAAGTTACTCTCTCCAGAGACATACTACAGTATAAATATGCTGGTAGTATATATATCATATAGCAAATCTTAATGACTTTATTCCTTGTATCGTAACAAAATCGAACTATATTATCATCCAGCACTTTATTTGTACAGTAGGTGGATGTGTATCTAACTTTACCAGCATACAAGATTCAAAAGTTTATTGTCATATGTAAAGAAAACTAAGAAACAGCATATGGCGTAAAGTTAAGGACATAAAGATAAATATCTATGGAGATTACAAATTGCAAGATTACTAATGGTGTGAAAAATGCACTTAACAAAGTTATTGCATGCATAATGTGCACTGTGCACAATGTAAACAAGGAAGACATGCATGTGCTGTGCAAAGTCCTGTCGATGCAGATTGAGTTCCTGTTGTTGCAATCGAAAAAGTGTGTGTTTGTGCATTGAAAAGGGTGTATTTGTGCAGAAAGTATGCCGAGGTAGTCTATAGTCTCTGATGTTATTTGCATTATGTGTGTGTGTGAGTGTAGGCAGGATGCAGGGGAATCTATAGTATGTCTGCAGTGATTGGGGGAGCAGCAGCAGATGGGTTTCGTTCACAAGCCTGATGGCATGTGTGTAAAAACTGTATCAGCCTTGATGTTCTGGCTTTAACACTGCTTTAGCATCTGCATACAGTATGCTTCCATATAGTGATAAATACCATATACTGTAGCAAATCTTAAAGATTTTATTGCTTGCATCGTCACAAAATGTAAACTTTATTATCTCCAAGCTCTAATTTATAAATTCGACTGCAAGTCATGACGATATTGTAAATGTTAACCATCATCATGATGTTTTTGTAAAGGTGCTTTGAAACAATTGTGTATTTTAAATTCATAATTATGTCTTAAATTCATCAATTTTCTAGAATCTTGAAGAATCCAGAAGAAGAATGCATCTAAAGATCTTGTTCTGAAAACATGTGTAGAGCTCTTTTGTATTTGTAAAAAGGGAAGTGTAAATGTGTTTACATATAATCATTATATCCTGTGTGAGTGTCAGATGTGCTAGTGTTTGACAGCACCAACTGAAATGTAAAACAGCTAGAAGATGCCATCTGCACAGTCAAATCAGCAGAAGTGTTTTACAGTTAGTTTAACACAAAACAACTGTACCACTCAAATCACTCATGAAGTTAAACATGGAATTTGAAACCCTGTGTGTTTTCATGTTTTAACAGCCTTGTTTTGGTCACTTTTAATAACTTTTCTCCCATTTATCTTATCCTGTTGTTTTCACATTACACCGTCATACTAACACTCATTTTCAGCACTGATAACGGATTGATGCACACTTTTCCTTTTGTAAATATGCATCATACTATGAGCTTGTTATGTGATGGACAGCTGACAATATTATTATATATTTTTTTATATTACTGTGCAATCAATTTAAACATCTGTAGTCTGGCTCCTGAGGTATTTTGATAGAAATGATGGATGGTTTGGCTGATATTTTCCGAGCGGCTGTGCCAAGGATTCAATGTGTAGAGATTTCTCGAAGCTCCTTTCTTGTGGTGGAGAGATGAGAGCGGTTTATGTGGCTTTAATGCACCCACTCCTGCTTGTTCTGTGTCTTACTGACAGAACACACAAGAGCAAACGAGGCGTGTCCTGGGGCCCCAGCTTTGAGTTTACATGAATCATATAGAATTAGCCCCCGCAGGGCCCCCCTTGAGAAATATTGCTACTGGTATGAGGGAACTAGTGTTCGTTTCTCTCAGGTGTGGTTAAAGGAATAGTCACTCCAAAAAAAGAAAATTACAAAAAACCTTAAAGGATAAGTCCATTTCCAGAATGAAAATGTCCTGAAAATGTACTCGCCCCATGAGCATTTAACATGCTGCATATGTACTGCAGAGCTAATGCTAGCTGAGCATTTGTGGTTAAAAAGTGTGTTTATATATATGTTTATATATAAATAAACAAAATTACCAATCGTTTCTCTAGAAAAGGCCCTTAATATTCAGCTGAGATCATGTAGAGCACTTTGAAGCTGCACTGAAACCGCATTTTTGACCTTAAAATCGTTGGCCACCATTGAAGTCCACTATAAGAAAAAAAAACTGGAATCTTTTCCTCATGCAAACTTAATTTCTTTGCGATTTGATTAAAGAAAGACAAACATCTTTGAAAACATGGGCTGAGTAAATGATCAGGAAATTTTATTCTGGAAGTGGATTTATCCTTTAAGGTCATGTGTGAATTGGTTGTGGATTATTGTGATGTTTTTATCAGCTGTTTGGTCTCTCATTCTGACGGCACCCATTCACTGCAGAGGATTCATTGGTGAGCAAGTGACGCAATGCTACATTTCTCCAAATCTGTTCTGATAAAGAACAAAACTCATCTAAATCTTGGATGGCTTGAGGATTTCAGACAGTTTCCATTTTAGGGGAAACGCCTTTAATTTATGTAACTATTTCTTCTGTGGAACAAGAACATCCTGCTAAACATCGTACAGTATATTTATTATGTTCCACAGTAGAAAAGTCCTGCTGCTTTTGAATTTACATACGGTTGAGTAAATGATGGCTGAATTTGACAGTTTTCAGTGAACTATTTCTTTAAACCTTCCGTCTGTTGGTAATTTCGGAAGAATGTTTAGTGACTCTTGTGGACGGGGGTCAGATGATATCACAGTACCATGACTAGACATTTACTCATCTGCTCGCAGACACAAAACTATTCATCGCTTACGAAATGGTCTTGATCTTTATAATTGCAAGCATATTTTGAGCAATTCTTTGGCTGTACTGCAGATCATTTCTTCTCTTCTTACAGCCTTGATTGAAGTTCTCTACTGGTAAAGTTAAAAAAGGCATTGTCCTCAGTTGTTATGGGAGGTAATTCTCCACTTTCTAGTATGTTTCTAAGCTTCATTAAATACAGTAATTATGCTATTTCCGTTGAAGCAACACAGAGCCCATTCAAAGCTATATTCAGGACAAGCAATTACAATCTTTATTTAGAGTAATAGTCAATTGATTATCTGATGAGTGGGGCTTTAGTGCACTGAAGGATATGTTTAATAGTGGACTATAAGAATACATCTGTTCCATTACCTTTATCTAAACGCTATTCATCAGTGGTGCAATTTCATGACAACATTTTGGCCAATTTCTAAGGCAGCATTGCATGTGTTCCTTAAGAAAAAGACAAAGCAATTGCAATTATTTCAGTGGAAGAACTGGAATAAAAGAAGAGAGAAATGTTTATTATAGATATACTTGCTTTCAGCCCAGGCTCATTGGAGAAAAAAAACATTCCCGTTCTAAGTGAAATGTCCAGTGAAGCACAATGAATGTGAATCTGGCAATGTTTTATTACACTGGTTATTGTACATATCGCAGCAGTTTGGAAATGAAATGTCTGTTGAGTGACGTTAAAATGATAATGCACTTATTGCATTTAAAAATAATGTACCACCTACACTAAACATTTGAGCTCTTTTGTGTTGTGTTTTGATTCATGTTTTACACGTGACTCGAACCAGAACGCTTTACATCTCAAGTGTACCAGGTGAGCTAATGAACCAGTTTACTACGTCATAAAGACACACATATGGAGGTGTTTATGAGATGCAAATGCCAAAATGTATTAGTTTAAAAATCATGTAATATGGCAAGTGTTTCAACATAGTATTGTGCAAGAAACTGGCCAAAATAAGACTTTATTTATTGATAATCTGCTCCCATAATCAAGATTTGTGTGAAAAGGAAAAGTTATTGGTGTTTTGTACCAACAGTTCACAGAATTTTGCTATAAGTTTGATTGCAACTTATTGCTGTTAATAGTGTTCATCGTCTGTTTGATTATGCCTTTAATTGATTTTTGCCATATGTACATTAACTGAAAGTCACCATTGATAAGCTATGATTATGAAAGCTATGAAAACGATTTGTATCGTGAAAAGCGCTATACAAATAAACTTTAAATTGTTTTGCTACCACTAGTGTTCATTTCAGCTGGAAATGCAATGAATTGTATGTAAAGGCACATTTTTGGAGCAAAAATGCAAGTAAAGGCGCATTTTTACAATTAGCATGAGTTGTTTACATTTAATGCAATAGTGCAAATTGTACAGAAATGGGGTAAAATCTCATTAAAACTAACTAAGCAATATGCTGTTGGACTGAACTGTTAAATACTGTTAAATAGATCAACCGTCCATCTTATTTGACCTTCGTGATCAAAGTAGCATGCACGTTTGTTTTCTTTCAGTTATCCATTAACTGAGCAGCACACTCCGGCCTCACGCTCGCTCAATACACACTTCCAGATCTCATCCTACTTTTCATCCCCTCGCTGAGCAGTTCACGACCAGAAGAACACTGCGCTCAGGACCCACACAGATGCGAAAACAAACACGACTGTTACGAAGATGGCCGGAGGGGAACTGGGGTTGCTGATTTGATGAGATGTTTATAGTCTGAGGAACATTCCTAGCGCCTTCTTATTTGAAGTGATTGCCAAGATTAAGGGAATTCTTCTCGTGGTGTTCCTGCAGTCTTGAACCCGTGAAATATATCTGTGTTGAATGAGCAGTGTTTTTTGGAAGGTGCTTTGCTGCTAATTGTTGAAAATAATGTGTCGTCCATATCCCAAGCATACTTCATCTTGGTTTCTGACAGTTTGTGTTTCCCTTCTAACTTGAGATCTGGCGCTCGTCGTTGTGTGCTTTGGGTGCTTCACAGTTTTGGGTGCAAAAGCATTCATTTCAAACAGCCTGAGCAACATGTGATTAGAACCATTCGCACCTTTGACAAGCTGCTGTTTAGGAGGTAAAAGGTTGTGTCCTGATGATGACTTTGTGCCAAAAAAGACTGGCTTATGCATTTCCATCATAGTTCATGCTACTTCATGCATATCAACATATTAGAATGATTTCTGAAGATCATGTGACACTGAAGACTGGAATAATGATGCTGAAAATACAGCTTTGTTTTACTGAAATAAATTATTTTTTAAAAAAATATATTCAAATAGAATACCATTATTTTAAATTAAAATAATATTTCACAATTTTGCTGTTTTTACTGTATTTTTTTTATCAAATAAATGCAGCCTTGTTGATCAAAAGAGACTTCTTACTGACCCCAATATAATGAATGGTAGTGTACTTGTATAAGTATTGATATAACTAATAATAATAATAAACAACAAGCTGTTTACCCAATATTTGTGCTCTGTCTTTTGCTTATTAGTGTTTTGTTTTTAACATCAGACTAGTCGAGTCACATTATTTGTTTGAGACTTGTACGGAAATCCAATTCACTTTTGAGGTTCCAAGACTGTAAGGATGCTGTCTTTGTAGGCGGTAGACTGCAAGACGATACTAGTTTTTGGGCTGGTGTGAAGATTTCTGGTTTATGCATTGATTTATTCAGTCAAATCTGGGTGGGAGTAGAATATGAATCGCAATTCAGTTGAGCATTATGCAGATATACGTCTCCATACTGATGCTGTCAGTCTTCTGAAGAGGAGGAGAAAAGAACCAGAGCCAAAGAAAACAGCCGCTTGTCTCGGGAGCCATCCCTCTTTTTCCTGTGGACAATCAGAGTTTGCCCCTCAGAGGGCCGCTGGAGCTCAGCGCTCACAGATCAACAGTAAAGCCTTCCCTTATGCTTAGATAAGCTCCCTGCAGGAATAACACGCCTCGCTCATAAATCTTCCATTTCTGCATAGTTAAATAGCCAAAATAGACAATAGAATACTTCCAAAATAGATCGTGTCTGATTCAAGAAGCTGATATCTCATGGTTTATATTTTCCAAGGTCACCAATGTTTTTTCTTTTTCTTTTTTTTTTTTTTTAAATGCCTTACATTTCAATAAACAGACTGGGGTGCATTTCCTGTAAGGACCAAAAGCATAAGATTGTAGAAATTGTCAGCTTTGTCTTTAATGGTCTGCTTTGTCTTACAATGCTTCTGGGAAACTAGCCCGTGTGCATTTAACTATTGTATTTTGTTTGTTTGCAGCTTTGAAAGAATCTTTATTAGATGTAGTGCTATATAAAAAAAAATGCGACATGGTTTGACTATATAACATGGTCTCCAGATTAATGTACCATGCTATTTATGACAATGGTACCTTTTAGTATATCATCATACTTAGTCTAGATGTGTTTTGCATGTCTTTAATGATCGTTTTAGGAAAGTTCATTAACCAGGATCTAAGAGGTTGCTCGCATCTTTCTACTACTACATTGTGGGATTGAAAATTGATTTGGCTAATAGAAATAAAAATGGAGCTTCTAGTAGAGCAGTTACCCATCAGTATTGTGAACACTGAAGTTTATATTTTTATTTGATACACATAAGTTATATTTTGTGTACTTCTCTTACAAAAACACAAAGTGGTCTCAAACATTGACTGTCTGACTTTTGTTTCAAGCTGTCTGGTCTTGGATTGGTTTTATTGTGTTTCTCATTACAGACAGGGATGTTTCTCTCTCTGCTGGCTACAGTAACGTTCTCATTCTGTTCTCTAGGAAATAAGCAGAGGGAGTCCTGTGGGAAGACGTGTCAAGGCGACAGAAATGACGAGTGGATGGGGGTCAGTCTGGCTCGACAGGACAAACCCAATGGCAAAATTCTGGTATGTTCCATTGTGAAGCAGAAAACACAGACAACAAGTCATCTTTACCGACTGTGACTCTAAATCCTGATTGTTTCTGAAGCCATGTGGTTTATATAGTGATACAGGGATGAAATCATTTTGTAAGCCAACTCGGAAGTCATCATCACCTTGGTTTTTTCCCAATTGGATTCAGGTTTGGAATGGTTGGATTGGATTGGATTGGTTTTACAGAAAATTAATTCTGTGGCCAGCAAAAGTTTCTGCACTGTAAAGTTTCAGCAGTGACAACCGCATTTAAATGCGGGAGTGCATTCCCTAAATGACAGTTTTGTTTATGTTTGGAAGGTTGCTCTTGAGGGGTTGCCATGTCCCCTTTTATAAAGCAATGCTTATTAAACGGGTTTGTTTTTGGGTGAAGCGATCCAGTTTATGGAATTAATAAAGTAGGCATGTGCAGGTTGTGATATTATGATATGAGGCTTATTTCCATGGTTTTGCATTTGGATTTATGTTTATTATTGGCTTTTTCTTAAGT
The DNA here is from genome assembly GCF_003368295.1 of Carassius auratus. Lineage (NCBI taxonomy): Eukaryota > Metazoa > Chordata > Actinopteri > Cypriniformes > Cyprinidae > Carassius > Carassius auratus. The sequence continues at coordinate 2,243,302 of NC_039280.1, forward strand.
GCTGTTTATTATTGCAAGATCTGGCAACACGAATAAGTCGAGAAGCACCTTGTTCACCAAACATGGAATTTTATTGTCTAAATACAATCTCCAGAAATAAAAACCTGAAGTTGGGCTATAATCAAAGTTGCAAAACTAAGCTTCTGACTAATCTTTCAATCCTTATTACCGTATTTTTCGGACTATAAGTCACACCTGAGTATAAGTCGCATCAGTCCAAAAATACGTCATGATGAGGAAAAAAAAACCTATATAAGTCCCACTGGACTATAAGTCGCATTTATTTAGAACCAAGAACCAATAGAAAACATTACCGTCTACAGCCGCCAGAGGGCGCTCTTTGTCTTCAGTGTAGACTACAGGAGCACTGAGCAGCATACACTGTAAAAAGTAATAAGTTGACTTTACTTAGAAAAGCTGTGGAAACTGATTGCCTCAAAATTCTCAAGTAAATTAGGTCATAATTTTTTAGCTGATACTACTCTCTACTACTTTGTAGAGTTTACTTGTGTATTTGTAGAGGGTACCATAAAACTTGAGTACAAGTAACTCAAATTCAAAAGTTTAGGTAACTTACAGATTTAAGTTGAGATTTGTAAGCAGAACTTAAACAAAACAGTTCTTCTAACATGTCGGCTTGTTCATTTTACAAGACGAATGTGTGGAAACTGATTGCCTTAAATTTCTCAAGCAAGTTGTACTCAAAATTCTAAGTTGAGAATGCAAAGACAGACAACAGATTTGGCACAACACTAGAACACTTTATTTGCTCTATAAAACAGTGTTCATTTTAAAACATTACTTAAGGCATGCCCGTCAACTGCCCGCCAGCAACATTTAAAAAAAAAAAAAAAAAAAAAAAACAAATACTGCACTCAAGAAAAAAAATATAAAAAAAGACAATTAAAGGGTCAATGTTTCTTTTTTTTAACATCTTTACAAAGTGTTCAAAAGCAGAGCTTGCAAGTATGTTACAAGTTTAGTACAGAACACCTTCCTACTACAGTTCTCTTATATTAAAACTATTCTAAAACCAAACAAGTAAACTTGAAATTCTTAAATGTGGATTTTTTTTTTTTTTTTTCAACAATTGGAAAAAACTGAAGTACCTGTAAAACAGTACTCAACAATTTCTTTAGTTTTCTTAAAGACAGCTTCTATTCACTCAAACTAGCATCATGGCTATGATCTATTACTGCATCAGGCGATTTTTCAGTGATTGGATTTAAGATTTGAGTGACTTGTGGCCAAGGGACAAAATCACTCTTTGTATGAAGTCGAATGTGCATTTCAGTGCTGCAGGATACTCTAAGTTTAGAGCATAAATTAGTCCAAGAGCAGACACGTTGCTTGTGGAAGATTTTCAAGATCATCCACAACCACTGTACCTTCCAAAATGATTGCCGTTGTTGTGGCACCAAGATGCAGGGAGTAGTGTACAGTTGCAGAGCCCTCGGGTTAATCACTGTCAGAATACCGATTTCAACGTCCGACATGTCTTCATTGTCATCACAGTCCTAAAAATGGGAAAACATTAAAAAAATTAGGTCAAAGAAAGCCACAAAACATCTTTTAAAGGGATAGTTCACCCCAAAATGAAAAGTGTCTCATTTACTCACCCTCAAGTTGTTCTAAACCTGCACGAGTTTCTTTCTTCTGTTGAACTGAAAAGAAGATATTTTGATGAACGTTGGTAAACAGACAGTTGAGAGTAGACATTGACTTCCATAATAGGAAAAATACTATGGAAGTCAATTAAATTCTACTCCCAACTGTTTGATTACTGATATTCTTCGAAATATCTTCTTTTGTGTTCAGCTAGAAGAAAGAAACTCATACAGGTTTGGAACAACATAAGGGTAAGTAAATGACAATTTTTTCTGCGGTGAACTATCCCTTTAAGAGCACA